>NC_134540.1:33159015-33462045 GCF_050624435.1 Tenrec ecaudatus
GATAAAGCCCTAGCTTTATTCCCTAGATCCCTGCTAAATTGGCCATATTGGCAAGTTGCTCCTGAGATTTCTGATTTAAAGATGGAGTGTTGACAAGAATTGTATCCCATGGGATACCTTTATTGAGTGTCTGTCAGTTTACATAAATTCAGTAGATTATGTCTCCACTTTCACTCTTGTCTTAAAAGATTTCAACAACTCCTCTTCATTCGTATATATTCTTGGATAATGATTCTTACCCTTGGTTTCCGTAAATAATTTACACTTTATTGTACCAGCCACGTTTCAAACTCTATAGTGATGATAAAATCCCACTTTAAAACCTCATTGTTTTAATGCAAGCCCTGCTTCTAGAAGATACAGAGGCAAAATGAACTAAATCGTAGATAAGATGGAACAATATATTCTGTGAAAAGCTCTCCTTGTGAGGGATTGCTATATGTATCACTCTATTATTCTTTTCTTTCTTCAATTTTGCCAAGTACTCCTTGCTATCTGGAAGTTCATTGTCTGTTTAATTAACAATCAGTGGAGCTTAATATAATTTTTGTAACCATTATAAAGTATAAAGAAACAATCATCTTGCTATTCTGAGAATGTGTTTAAACATATTTAGACATATTTTTCTACTTAAATAGAGAGTGAAACAATCATGTTCTTTTTATATTAAAGCCATTTTTTTTCATATTGTTAGACACAAATCTATCTCTCTCAGAAACGTTACCATTTATTATCTAGAGAGTGTTTTTTTTTTGCTAGAGCTGATTGAAATGAGAGAAAATGAAGCAAATGCATTCTTTTGTGATTCAATTACATTAAAGAATTTATGAGATACAGGAAGAATGATGAGGTATGCATTTTAAGAAAAAATGATAATTTTAAATACTAGTTTATTTATGCACTTATGCCGTCACCCAAACCTAGTATATTTATGGATTATCTAATGTAAGAAAAATAGCTCTATATATGATTTTTAAATGGTTGAATGTATGTAGAATTCAATATGATAAATGGTAAGCACGCTAGTGAACAGGTTGATACTAGCGTGGTTGTGCATTGGGCTGTGATCAGCATAGTAGGCAGTTCAAAACCACCAGCAGCTCCATGGGAGAAAGACTGAGCTTTTTACTCCCATAAATAGCTACAGTCTCAGAAACCCACAGCGGGTCTCTTTGAGTCAACATTGACTAGATGGAAGTTGAATGACATTAATAATAGATAAAAATATATTATTTTTAAGTATAGATCACTTAACAATAGTGCTTCATTTTTCTTGAAGAAGATTCTAGTGTATTCATACAAATCCTAGTTCTCTGTTCATCAGGTACACTGGTTAGGGATTTCTAATTGATTAGCTTTGTGAAGCTAAATCAAGGTCAAACTTGAACTACTGGAATGTGTAGTATCTAACTGTTATTCTAATGAAAGTAGTCTACAGGGTATTATTTTACATTCAAAAGCATGATACCATGAAATTATATGATGTAGCCATAGTTACAGACTGTTGATTAATTATAGATATTAAAATTTCCATAGAAACATGATTCAAATAAATAAGCTGTATACATACTGAAGTTCTCAAAGTCAATATAGGTCAGCATACGTACCTGGCATGGCATAATATGATTTTGAGAATATTTTTTCAATGTCAGGAATATTTTTAGAAAAATTTAAATTTCCTGAGTGGTTCAACTATTTTTCTCTAACACATGGAGTGTTTCTTCCATAAATTATCATTATAGGACTTACATTTAATATATACATATATTAAATGTAATATAGGACTTACATTTAATATATATATATTCAACTGTAAGACATCAAACTGAAATATAATTAGCATAATTCCTAAGGTGAAAGATAATGTTCTAGCAGTTGACTTTTAAATTTATTTTTAGTATTATTTTCAGTACCAAGTGGGTTGTAGGCAATTAACATGGCACTTCAAACCATAATTCCTTATGTGATGCAGTATAATTTTAGACTCTACATATGCAGTTTTAATCTGACTTTGGAGGACGTTCTCTACTATTGGACGGTTGGGGTGGGATCAAGACTTGTCTTTAACAAAGTGACAAACACTGGGGGTGTAGCGGTCATGTGTTGAGTTGCGATCTGAATGGTCTGCAGTTAAAAACCACCAGCAGCTCAGAAGGAGGAATATTGTGATACCTACTCCCATCAAACATCAGTCTAGGAAATCCCCAGGAGTTCACTATGTATCAGCATTAACTAAAAAGTATCAAGTTTGGCTTTTGGTTTAGTCCAGGGCATGAACCAAGCCACATATTTTTCCTCAGGGGGATCTTTAGATGCTACCTTATTAGAGTGTTCAAACCAAGCTACACCCTCTGGTTCCCTGGTGGCATCTTTAAGATTCTAGTAGAGGCTGTGACTTAAAACCTCATCCGTTGTTTTCTTCGGCTGGGGTGTGTATGCTGGTACCATCCGGCAGCTCTCACACACATTCTTTTACCTGGAAAACCATACCTCTGTTTGCCACTGAGTTTACAGAGAAGTAAGAAGTCCTGTTGTAACTTTTGGATATGTTTTGACTTTGGGCCCTGGACACTTCATTTGAATCATCGCCACCTGACTTCCGGATTTAAGACTCACCAGCATCTATAACCATAAGTGATATTTCCTCAAGATTTGGTGAGTTTCTTTAGAATATGGAAGCATATTACAGAGCCCAGGGACATGAGGGAATATCCTCAGGGGAGAGGTGGGTGGGAATAGAGCACAATGGCTTCTCGAAAGAGTTGGACATTTTGAACATCTTTAATCTCCAACTATTGGAACTAGAATGGTATTAATCCTTTTAAATGAAGTTATTACCACACCAATTTATTAAAATGAATATTTTCTGGAAAAGAGAGATTCAAACTCCTTTTATATGAGAGGAAAAATTGATTTTGAAAGTTTCTAAATAACAAGTATTGGATTATGTTTTGTTTTTGTTTTACCTAGAACCTTGAACTCCTTGTTTTAAGTGCATACAGTACGACAGGTATAAATTGAAAGCAGTTTGTAGCCATCTGGCTATATATCAAGGGAATTGAAATTTTAACGCAATGTTTCTAACGTTTCCCCTCTCCCTCTTATTGGAAATAGACAATGTCTCCTTTTGGGAATAGATATTATCAGAGCATAATGCATTTCTTAATAAAAAGGTTATTTAACGGTATAGTAAAAAGATAGAATTGCATAAAGTCCCATTATAAATTAATTTAATCATAGCCCACAAAAATCATTCAGAATTGCAACTCCAGGCTTAATTTTTTGATGGTTGTCAGTTCAAGATATGTTGAGCACATTCTTCCCTTTTAGAGTTTAATTACAATAAGCACAGATTATTTACATCAGACAACAGTGAATGTAGCAAAAGTCTAACACACAAACAAAAGTAGACATTTCAGAGCATCTCTTATTTATGAACAGACGTAAGCAGGCTCAAATATTTTCATAAAATAACATTGCAAACACTGCATATTATCAAGCTATATTATATTATACAGTGTTTACTAATAATTTGTTGTGCTCACAAATGGGATATAATAGAACATTAAAACTATATAAAGAGAAACAAAATGATATAACTGCATAAAACTTTTATATGTTCTACTGTGAAATAATATATTTCACAAAACTCTATTAGCTAAGTATATACATATTATTCAAAATTAAAAGTATATACTTTTTGACATATACATTTATGGTTAAATTATGAACATAGGTTAAAAAGCCATTTTGATTTCAGTGGGTTGACAGCAATCAGAATTAATTACTCTCTTTGAAAAATAAATGAGTAGCGCAAAAATATCTAGAAAACAGGTGTCCATAAATTCAGAAAGGTACAACTCAGGACATGGATATAAGAGAAGGGTAAAAAAAACTACATTGAACTCTAAGATTGCCCTAGCACACTGACTGCATACGGTTTCCAAATTTTAGTTCTTTAAAATCATAAAATGTTAAACAAAACAAAAACCATTAAATGTGAAGCTGCTCTTTGACATATCTATGGTTTGGGCCTATACATATCTAAAGATGTTATCTCCATCACTCAAACTTTTCCCGGATAATTCCAAATCTTCCATTTACACCACAATAAGACAGCAGTTTTGGCATTGTTGAGGATCTAAAATCAAGTTTCTTTCCAAAGACCTTTGAGTTTGGGAAATAAAAAAGTCTGAATGGGTAAGTTCAAGATGGATGACATTCTCATGGTACATCTTCTATCATTCCAGAATAATAAGAAAGTGTATTATTGTAATGGGGAAAGACTCTAAGCACAAATCTCCTGACATTTTTCTCACCTGTGTAGTTTTAAATATTCTTAAAATTCTTCATACTATGCCCCCATGCTTGTCAAGTGTCCTTTGAAGCAATCTGTCAAGATGATCCTTCTGGAATCACATAGAAATGGTGGAGCAAAAACTTCAGAGCCTGACCATGCTGCGTTGAGTTTCATTGGCCCAACTGGTCCCTGGGACGTCCTTTTTGATTGCACCTCTCATTCGACGGTGCCCTCGCCAGACTCAGACAAGTTGAAGACCACAAGAAAGGTTTGCAGGCAGACACTAATCTCAGCAACATGTTTAAGCATGTTTGGGCTGGAATAAACCTGTGCATGTAGGAATTGTAAACCTAGCAGTGATATTTTCTGATTTATCCTAGATTATCATGATTTTACATGCATTCCATAGTAAGTAAAAATAACAATATGACAAAAAACAGATTGTATAGTTCTGCATACTATTATTCCAAAACATGGCATGTTGGACAAAAAAAAATATATATATGCATCAGTGTAATTAATTTCTGCAAATTGTAGGAAATTTTGACCCCAAGTAGCTTAGGAGGCATGTTGAAAGGTTATACTTGTTTTACACCTTGATTATTATGATGATTACACAACTGTTTTTTTTTCAAACTTAAAAATTGAATAATACAGTGTGGAATGCTGTTGTACATAACTTATACAAGTAAACAGATACAATACAGTGTTTAAAGAAAAAAAAACACATAGCGTAATGAACAGACTTGTTATTCCCAGGGTTTACATGCTATAACATTTAACATTTGCACAACATTCAGGAAAATTCATTTCAGATTATAATACTCAAAGAATAACCCCCCCAATACTTCACACAGTACAATAACCTCTTTATACCAAAAGAAAAACAAAAATAAAAAAAATAAAAATGAAATTCACTTCCATTAAGTCTATGTGACACTGCAGAACAGGCTAGAACTGCCCTGTGGGTTCCCAAGAAGGAACTCTTTTTTTTTTTTCTTTTTAATACTTTATTGGGGGCTCTTACATCTCTTATCACAATCTATGCATGCCTCCAGTGTGTCAAGCACATTGGCACATTTGCCGCCATCATCATTTTTAAAGCATTCTCTTCCCACTTGAGCCCCTGATATCAGCTCCCCATTTCTTCCCCCTCCCTCCCCGTCCACCCTCCCTCACACACACTTGCAAAGTTACAGATTATTTTTTCCATATCTTGCATCATCATCCTCCATCGCCCCTCACCTACTTTTCCGCTATTCATTATACATGTTCGTTATTGGTCCCCCGGGAGGGAGTTCTAGGTTGATCTTGGGGGCTACTCCCCCTTTCCTTTATGGGAGTAGAAAGTCTGTCTTTCTCCCTCACAACGCTGGTGCTTTGAATTGCTGACCTGTCTTTCTCAACCCGAATCGTAACCGCTACCCTCTGCATATCGTTAGAAGTCACTGATATTAAAGAACTTTTAAAAAGGAATTTTTACAGGTGTGATTCATATGTACGCGTGTATGTATATGTGGTTGAGGTGGTTATGTGAGTGCGTGGGTGTTACTCATGTTCAGTCAGTACATCTTCATATCGTTAACTGTGCTTTTTAGAGTGATGTATTTTACCAAATTTATTTTAGCTTTACCTCATGATTTACTCTTTTCAGAGAATGCTCTACGTAAGATTCAGGATTGGGGTTTGTTATGTGTATTTGCAGGATAAGAATGGGCTGCTTTATTTTGAATTTGAGAAGTAACTCTGTATTATCTATAATAATATTTTTCAGGATGAACTTCTAAATAATAAAATAATAGTGCTTATACTGAGTACACTGAGGTAAGTGCTTTAGAGACATGACTTTATGTAATATAGTAAGTAGTAAGTATACAGGTCAGAGAAAAGGTCTATGCTCAAAATTATATTTAACAGTCTTTTTAATCTTCTGGGGAAACTTTTACTTGATTAAAAAAATAATTTGTTTTTACTCTATAATGTTTATTAAATAATAAATATTTGCTTTTTATCTTATTAAACTCTATTTTAAGATTACTGGGAAAGGAAACTATAGTTTCATGTTATGTAGAGGAACTGAAGCCTCTACTTAATAAATAATAATGAATTAGTTATAATAATCATATTAAGAAGTTAAAATATACTCTGTGGGGATAATGGTAATCACTACAGAAAAATGGCAATGATAATAGTCATTCTTCTGAAATTTAATTTTGATTTTTAAAATATGTTAAAATTGTTACCATGAGATGAAAAGCTATATAATAACTAAAATACTTTAGTCTATATCCTTATGAGAAATGATTATGTGTCAACAATCCAATTATTTAATAACATTAAAAACAAGTATGCCCAAAACTATAAAATTAAAAGTACTATCTCAGGACAATATAGCATTTCAAATTATGTTTTAATACTATGGGAAAATGCTGTCCTGGACTCATGAAGAGAAACAATTTTTCCTATCCCAGTTTTTTTTATTTGTCCTAATAGTTTTCCTTTACAAAATGTTTCTTTATTTTTAAATATCTCCTGTAAACTTAATCACAAGGTTGTAATCCCAGAAGTAGAAAAATACGACAGTGCTGTTGGCAAGGATGAAAATTGCTTGAAAAACAATGTTCCAAATGGTGGTCCTAATATCTGAAAAATATATGAGTAATTGTCCCTGATTTTGTGTTTTTTCTAAAAGTAAGTTAAAACACTATTAATGCTGATTATTCTGAGAAGAAAAAAATTGATACAGTTATTTCTATTCATATGAAGATTATTCTACGTATGCAGAAATTAGATTCTATTAAGCATTGTTTTATTTTCTCCTTCCTTCTAGTATTTATTATCACAATCTAAACATGTGATATGTACTTTAGTAGTAAAGAACCCATTTTCTAAACAAAAATGTCTGAACAAGTTTTAGATGGGTTTAATGAGATAGTTTCGAATTCCTAGAGAAAGACATTTTATTCCCCTAATATTGTCAGTTTCCAAACTTAGTTTAAATACTCTATATGATTATAAAGAAGTAAATTTTATAATACATAAAATGTTATTTGCCTGTAAAGGATATTGTCATATCAAATAAATATTTAAATAATATTTAAGTGAAAGGAAATAACTTAACTGTTTGAAATATATTTAATGTCCTGATTAAATTAGTTTCGGAAATTCAAAGTTGAATCAAGTTAATTATCTCTTTTTTATACAATTGTTGTGTGCTTCATAATAATAAGCACTAATTGTTGGTTTTATAAGATTTTATTTTGTTTTTGCCAAATTTCAGAGCTTTATAACATACAATATTTTCAAATGTATATTCTAAGCCATTTCTTGAACTACTCAGCTTATACCCAAACAAAGAAAGAGTGTTTATTACTTTTTACCTTGTGCTATGGGACATAATCCCTCTATCTGCTAGTTCAGCTCTCACTGTAATTATGGATATTTTTATAATCACCATTCATAGAAAAACGTATCTAGTGAGCATGGAAGGTTAACTTCAAATCTTTCATATCTATATGGGAGACACACATATATCTGGGAGAAATTTAAGTAGTTTTATCTACCATATAATCTGAATTTAGGATTATTGAATTGTGCCATCAATATTTACTAAAATGATATAAAAGTATTGAAACAACAATAAAAATTTTATAATTGTTTAAAATAGGTTGACTTTAAATATATAATTTATTTCCTATGCTATTCCAGTGAGTTGATGTGATATAATTCAACTTAGTAGCAAGATATTTTTCAATTGAGACTTGAGACTACTCTCTCATTTACATCTCATACATTCTCAGCCTCAAATAAATCTGACTGTACAATGAATACTTTTGGAGTTGATGCAGATAGATATGTCTAGTAAACTCAACGTTTTGGAGGTTTGTAGGTGGAGAAAGATGGCTGCCGGTATAGTATTTTTGTACTGAAGGTCCTCTGATAAGGTGAGCCATTGGCACCGGAAAGAATTATTTTTATCTGTTTATGGTACACCACCTAAAAATAAAGAAACTAAATTCTCTGAATATTAGTCTCATACCTAATGTGTATA
Organism: Tenrec ecaudatus; assembly: GCF_050624435.1. Taxonomy (NCBI): domain Eukaryota; kingdom Metazoa; phylum Chordata; class Mammalia; order Afrosoricida; family Tenrecidae; genus Tenrec; species Tenrec ecaudatus. The sequence continues at coordinate 33,167,367 of NC_134540.1, forward strand.
TTACTCTAGAATTTTATGGAGATATATGGTCGGATTGATTTTAATATGCTATCTGGATTATGATGTTGTTAGGAGCCACTGGTGTGCTCTGACCCAGAGTGATGACAGAATGAAACTGTTGTGCCAGCGCCTGAGCGAATTGCTGCAGTCACAGTGTCGACCATCACCTTGAGAGCCTTCCCACCAGGCCCCCCCTACCTAAAAACTATGTCCTTTCCCAGGGCCCAGACTCTCCTGACATGTCCAGAGAATGTCTTGCCATCTTTGCCTCTGAGGTGCACTCTGGCCACCGTTCTTCCGAGAGAGACAGCTTGTCCTTTTCACGGTTCCTAGTGCTTTCAACACTCTTCGGCTGCAACCCAAAGACACCCATTTTTCTTTGGTCCTCTTTGTCCGATAATGATATGTTTTGGATTGTAGTTGATGGAAGCAGGATGGGAAAATCACTTATTTTTGTGATTTCTGTCCAAGAGTAGTAAATAATATTGGGATTGCTATCAAGGTTACTTTTCTAAAACAGTCTAGATATTAAACCTGAAAGAAGATGCTATGCCTCAAAATAGAGCATGACAGACAGAAGTTGTTTTAAACCAAAATTGGACTCAAGTTTTATGAAAGGCAAGTTGTCCTCTACACTGTGAGCCATATTAAAAAGGTAGATTACCTCTGAATGTAAAAATAATGATTGAGTTGTACTGATAACCTAAGAAGTCCGGAGTATAAATTTATATATACCAAGAATCATAAGAGACACTATCCCTCTTCTTTATGTGGATAATGACCCAACCAAGACCCTGTGCTGCCACGTGACCATTTCATGGGCCAGCAAAACAAAATATGCACTTATTTCAACCTTTCAAAATAAAATAGACCTTCATTTAAGGAAGACAAATGTTTACCTTACAATAACTGTTAGGTAAGAGTTGCATATTACTATCTCTTTTAACTCTGTCAAGAAGTGTTAGATTGGTATGATTAGTTTATTACCTTCTTCCAGATGAGCATTTTGAGACATCACAAGAGTAATAAATTTACCCAAAATGTGACTGTTGGTCTATAAACCTAAGGAGTCTAGTTTGAACGTCCTGGGCTTTTATCAATGCGCTCCAGCACATTTTCATATAAGAAATGCTATTTTTGGACCATGTTCAAGAACCATCTGCAGTCTTTGTTATTTTCACGTTGACATTCCAGCCCTCAACTCACTGCTGTCATGTTGATTCCGACCCATAGCTACTCCGTGGGTCCGAAGAGAAAAGCTGCAAGGATTCCTGCTATGACTGAGACTCTTTCTGTGAGCAGGACACCTTCTCGTTCATCCAACGCCAGGCTCATGGGCTCCAGCGAGTGAGCTGGTAGTTTGCCACACGGTGCCTAACCCACGGCCACACTGGTGCTTCTCCACTACTTAAGATAGCCAGAAAAAGATAATAAATGAAATAAAAGAAATAAATGAAATGAAAAAAACTGTAGCTCTGAAGTACTGGGAAAGATCGCAGATTTTACAGCGACCCTTTAATTAAGCTTACAACAGGACAATCAAGCATATGAGAGAAACTTCCAGCATGTGTCCAGTATGGAAGCCAATGGAACCTGCTGAATCCAAGTGCTGGTGTTCATCACCTGCCACGAAGAATCCAGGAAATCATCACAAGATTATTGGCAGTTCTCTTCATCACTGTCTCCTGGAAAAGCAGAGAAAGGAAACGTACCATAATTGGAGAATGGACATAACCGCAGGTTAAAACATAATTACAGAATTGACTCTGGCATTTTGCTTACCTGGCTACATGGTTAGTCAAGGTATCATGCATGATAATGGCCACCTGTCATCCAAAGTGGTAACAAGACAAAGTTCATTGTTGTTAGTTGTCCTCGAGTACTTCTCAACTCCTGTGACCGTATACACAACAGAAGGAAACACTATTTGCACCTCACAGTGGTTGCACCTCACAGTGGTGTTTCAGACCACTATTGCATCCACTGTGTCAACTAGACTCCTTGAAGGTCTTCCCATTTTGGGCTGCCCCTCTAATCTACTAAGAATGATGTCCTTTCCTAGGCACTGGGTTCTCCTGATAATATTTCTAAAGTGCATGAGACAAGTCTCACCCTCATTGCCACTAAGTATATTACTTCTCAGACAGTACTTCCTTCTAGACAGATTTGGGTGCTCTTCTGGCAGTCCATGGTATTTTCAATATTCTTTGTCAACTCCATGATTCTTCTTCATCTTATTTATCCCTTGTTAAATTTCCACATGTATATAAGGTGATTGAAAAGATCCTGGCTTGGGCCAGACACACTTTAGTCCTCAAATGACATCATAGCTTTTCAATAGTTTAAAGAGGTCTTGTGAAGCAGATTTCCCCAATATCAGAACTACAAGTTTTGCATTAGATAGTATATGTCTAATCATAGTTACATTATCAAAATTTAATTGAGTCTGAATTTATGTCAAAGGCAAAACCGAGTTAAGGCTCCACTGTTGACCATAGCTTTCCACAAAACATTTGTTTTATAATTTAAATCTCAAAGATATCTTAAACTGTATTTATTTTGAATTAAAATATACTCACTCTGTTCTACAATCTTTTTCCCCCTCTTTTACAGGAGTTGAGAAAGTAATCCTGTTAAATTTTATGTTAAAACTTACACTATAACTTAATAAGGTAAGATTATTCCTTTCCTAGCTTATATTAATTTAAAATATTACATATTAAATTACTGCAGAAGCAATGATTAGTGAGAAATAGCATTTCTTAACTCCCAGCAAGGACTTTTTATGTTAGACATGTAGACTCCATTGACCCTACGAAAGTTAGGTACAAGATGAAAGGTGTCAGGTGTGAGGTTTAAAGCACTGACCTGCACACCAAAAAGTTGACCCACCCCACCAACTGCTTGGCAGTAGGAGAATAAGGCAGTCACCTTTTCTAAATATTTACAGTCTTGGAAACCATGCTAGAAGTTCTACTCTCTCCTACAGGGTCACTGTGAGTGGGAATCAACTCCAGAGCACTAGTTAAATGCTTGGCTGTCAAGCAAAAGAGGAGAAGCGACCAGCTGCTCCACTGGAGAAAGCTGTGGCAGTTGATTGCCCTAAAAACACAGCCTTGGGAACCTCACAGGCAGTTTTCCTCAGTTCTATGGAGTTGCTAGGAGTGAGGCTTGACTAACAATTTGTTTAGAATTCTTACATTTTATTTAAAGAGTTACACCAAGCAGTTATCAGAATCCAGACTAATGAAATATGACTTGGCTATACATCCTTTGACACTTGATTTTTTTAAATGATTTTTCTTTTTGTTATGTTTCCTCTTAAAACAAAGTGTTTCATCAGCATATTCAAGGAAAGCGCATGCAACTGATATTGTTACATTCATTTACAATTAAATTGGCCATTTTAGGTGAGAAGGTTTTATTTAAATTTAACTTAGGGATTTTCACATTTCATTACATTTGTTTTTTATTGAAAAATTTTAAAATATATTTATCCAAAAATAAGTCTTAGTAAAGTCCCTATGCATGTTTCCTTGAAATATGCTATATTATCATAAATCTTTAAAAATAGACATATTAAGATAATTAATCTTCAATTTTATTTCTCAATAATGAAGTCAAAATTTTACTTGAAATCATAAAAAAGGAGTATTTTAAACTAATTTAAAAGCATCACATTAACTTTAATCTGAATTCATGAAGTAAAAAACTTTGTAAATGTAGCAAATTGATTTTATGGTTGTGTAATCATTGTTAATCATCTGTTCAATAGTTCTTGTGAGTAGTAATCAGTCAATGAATACATTTTAAGAAAATTTATTTCAATAAATAGAGGTCACATCTTCAAATAATTCAAAACTAAATAAATAATTATATATATATATATATATATATATATAGTTTAAAACTACAGAGATTTTGTCCTAATTTGAGTGAAAGAAAGATATTGAGAAATACAATATTGAAGTGTTATTGGATTATTCTAGACAGGGTAGCACTTTTAGATGTTTCCATTTGGCACTGGGTAATTAATATCCTCTGTTGGTTCTCTTCCCTTTTATCGCAGACTCCTTATTTCACAGCCCATTTCCTCAACTTCATGCTGGTTTTGATCTAGTAGTTTATAACAACTTCTGAAACAAATTTGGATCCATTGTAACATCTAATTTCTTGCCAGAGTGAGTCTCTCCGATCCTCGTCTCACTTACCCTGTCAAGCTATGCATTTGCTATCTTTCTATCTCTGATGTCAAAACCAATGATATCAAAATATCAGGTTCCATAGATCCAGAGTAAATGTTAATGAGTAAAACATGAACTGAAAATACATTACATAAAAACTACACATAACCGTCACTCGTTCTCTTACTTGTCCTCCAGCTGATTGCTTAGGGAGACAGGTGTGGAGGCTAACAGTCCACACTCACTGATTGGAGATGCTCTACTGGTTTTCTGGAGAGAAGTCCCGGTGGGGTAGGATTTACACATCAGGCGGCTAACTTCAAGGTCAAAACCACCAGTTGCTGCACAGAAGATGGGACTTTCTACTCTTGTGAAGAGGTACAGTCTCAGAAATCCATGGACTGTTCTCCCTGTGCTGATAGGGTGGCCCTGAGGCAGCATGGCATCAATGGCAGGTTTTTTGTGTGTGGGGTTTTTTTTAATTGGTTATCAATAGCAGAGAAGGATTCACTGAAAACAAGTTAAAACACTTTAAAAAATGTATTCGTTATGGTGCTCCATTAATAGAACTTAAATTATTTTTTTGATTGAACGGTTTGACACCTTTTATATATAGCATGTCTAAAACTGATAGCTTGTATAGATATATACACATATTCAAAACTTGGTCACATCTCTTACCATATAAAACATTTCTTTCTGCAGTACACAAAAAGTCAGGATTAATAAAGACTAGATTTTGCAGTTTTGACATCTTACAATAACGGAAAGAGGGGACACAGATTGGAGCCTCTGGAGCACAAAAGAAGTAAATGAAAATACTGGAGGATTCTGTTAGAACAAAACAAAACTGCAATGAGATTTTCTGCTTCAACAAGTCTTGGTTTTCATAGCTGCCTCACATTACTTCCACAGGCATAACCATAATCAGCCTAATTAAACCAGATTTCCCTAATATAACCTGGCTCACTATACTATAAATTAGCTACACTATAAATTGAAACAATTATTTTCCTGAGGAAAACAGAACTAACTAAAATATGACTTTCCTGATAATAGCCGGCTACAAGCCATTGGAAAGTCTGCCTCATGAATGACTGCCCTGGAATGATACTATGAACGAGGACAGAGTCCACAGGAGATGGTATGCACAGAGAACGAAGTATCATCATAAACCCCAAGGAATCGGCCTGCTTTCTCTAACTCACCATTTCACTTACAGGTCCCTGAGAGAGATGCCAGTGACAGTGGTTAATGCTGTTCCTTGGTCTAGGCAAATGAACATATAACTATTTTAATTTATTACATGCGGTGCTACTCATCACTGTACAAGGAACGATAGACAGGAGTAAATGGAATAAAGTGAGAAAGTGTCCATCTCTATAGGTCGACAAGGACAGACTATGTTATGTTGTGATAACATGTCTTTAATCTCACTGGTGCATTACATGCATAAATTCCTAATGAACTTTCAGGAGAACATTTGGATACCTCTCGTTATGCCCACCACTTGTCTGTCAGTTTGTCATACGGTCATGTCTTGTGCATTGTTGTCATGCTGGCACTTACGTCCCTGGCATTTCAAATGCCAGCAGGTCACCCCAAGGTGAATAGGTTGCAGTAGAGTTTCCAGACTGAGAACAGACAACAAGGAAGGAATTGGTTGCCCACTGAGGAGGAAGTAGCTGCTGAAAACACGTCTTGGCACACTGTCAGATAGTGAAGACCCCATGAAGGGAAACAGAACATTATGGAAGACAGTGCTGGAGGAGGAGTCGTGAGAATGGAGAGTACTTGAAATGTGATTGAGGAGAAGCTGAGTGGAGTCGACCCTGGTGACCTGAGCTCTGTGAAGCCTGTGGGGTTGAAACCTTTGGATTCTTCATTTGCCGATGGAACACAACTCAAGGTAAAATGAAACAGCTGCAATAAATCTATGAAGTCTGATTACAGTAAACTGGAAGAAGTCAAATATTAAATGGAACACATAAAGACCAATGTCCCGGGTATTGCTGAAATGAATGGACCAGGATTGTCTATTTTGAAGCAGAAAATAGCATGATTGGTTTGTCGGGAGTGGCACAGTCAACAAGAGTGGCATTGCAGTCATTGCCAAGAAGACATTTCGAAATCAATATAGAAGTGCAATGCTCCCTAGTCAACATGATTTCTGTGTAATCCAGTTGTGCATTCCTACCTTCAAAAGGATTATATTTTTCTAAATTCAAGAAAACCAAGCAATGCAACTCTTATTCTAATGTATGCACCAACAAGTAAAAGTAGTCATGCAGAAGGTGAATAATTCTACCGATATTGTAGTCTGAAATTGATAAAATGCAATCAATATGCCTTCATGATTGGAATGCAATTGTTGGAAGCAAAGATGAAGTAACAGTAGTTGGAAAACATGCACTTGGTGATAGAAACGAAGCTGTAGATCACATGAAAGAATTGTGTAAGACCAAAGACTTGTTTATTACAAATACCTTTTTTTCAACAACACAAAAGGTTAATTTGCATATGAATTTTCCCAGACGGAATACGTAGAGATCAAATTGACCATATCTGTGGGAAAGTGATGCAGAAGAAACTCAATATCAGCAGCTAACACCTGGAACAGACCATCAATGGTTCATAGGCACGTTCAAGTTGAAGCTTATGAAAATTAGAACAAGGCCAAGAGCCAGATTCAAAAGATAGTGTGAAACATCATTGCTGATGTCAGGTGGATCTTGGCATAGAAGAGAGAATATCAGGAAGATGTTTACCTGTAATAACAAATTTCAGATGACATTGAAAGGAATATGGATTCCAGAGTACTTCACTGTGCTTATAGGGATTATGTATATGATCCAATAGTAGTTGCGTAAACAGAACAAGGGGATACTACATGGTTTAAAATCAGGAAATATGTGTGTTGTGGCTGTATCCTCTCAACTTATTGATTAAATCTGTATGATGAGCAAAAAATTGAAGATGTTAGATTATATAAAGAATAATAATGCACCAGGGTTGTTTGAAGGCTTATTAACTTGTGAAATGAAGATGACACAATCTTGTTTGCTGAAAATGAGGAGGACTGGAAGCACTTGCTGATGAAGAGCAAGGATGCAGTCTTCAGGGTGGATTGTAATTCAATGTAAGAAAGACCAGGCTCTTTAGAAATGGACTAATAGGACATATTATGATAAATGGAAAATAGGTTCAAGTTGCCAAGGATTTTGTCTTATTTTGATCCACAATCAATGCTCACAGAATCAGCAGTCAGGAGGTCAAAATACGCATGACATTAGGTAAATTTGGGGCACAAGACCTCTTTAGAGCAATGAAAAGCGAGCAGTTAAAGTGACTAAGGTGAGTAGTAAGGTGTGTCTAATCCAAACCATTTTCAATTGCCTAATATGAATGCGAAACCTGGACATCGAATAAGGAAGATTGAACAGGATTAAGGCATCTGAATTGTGATGCTGGAAAAGAATAATGAAAATACCATGGACTTTTAAAAGGACAAACAAATCTGTCTTGGAAGAAGTATGACCACAGGCCTTAGAGGCAAGACTTCTTCTTATATGCTTTGGACATATTGTCAGGCGACACTAGTTCCTAGAGAAAGACATCATACTTGTTGAAGTAGAGGGGGACTGAAAAACAGTAAGGCTGTCAATTAGATGGATTGGCCCAGTGACTGCACCAATGGGCTCAGACATAGGAACAATTGTGAGGATGGTACAAGATTGTGAAATATTTCATTCTGTTGTGCACAGGCTTCTGCAAACCAGGTGCTCAGAATTTACGCTCTAATATAATTCCCTCCTCTGATCTTGGATTTTTTTTTAAATTTATAAATCAAGATAAGGTCTACAGGAATGAGACATGTCACCAAAAGCAAAGAAAGTATGACAATGGCATGTATATGATAGTCTTAAATTGTCAATTATTGGGCAACTTAAAAATCAAGTGATTGAATGAAGGTATACTGATTTCCAAATCCACAACCTTAGAATTGCAGTCTTCTGTTTTTTCTCACGCTATGGTTTTTCAGCTTAAGTCCTAGGAAATCTTTCCAGTTCCTTTAATCTGCAATGGCTGTGGTGAAGATAAAATTGATTCTCTTAGTGGGGTTCCAAACCATGTAATTCTGATGTGTCAAGAATGTTTTATACCTTGAAAAGACAAAATCTAATCTCCAGGTAGTCTGTATCATTCAGTCAATGTTTCCTAGGGCTGAAAAGAAACTTAGTAAGCAACATAACACTGGATGGATTCTCTCATCAGAGTGCGCATAAATAATGTTAAGCATTTTCCCCAAAATAGGTTGCTTTCCCTTCATTTATTTATTCACCAACAGAAGTGAAACAATCTTCTCAGAGTCAGGTATATATCTCCCATTTCTGGTCATAAATTCTCATTTAAATTATGTTCTACATGTAACCTCTTCCCTGGAAGACGGACAGTGGAGAACTGGGAGAGGGAGACGTCCGATGGTGTAAATTATAATAAAATAATAATTATTTATAAATTATTGAGGGTTCAGGGGGAGGGGGGAGCTGGGAGGGAGGGAAAAATGAGGAGCTGATAGCAAGGGCTCAAGTAGAAAGCAGGTGTTTTGAGAATGATGATGGCAACATATGTGCGAATGTGCAGGACACAAATGATTGATGCATGTACGGATTGTGAAAAAGCATTGTATGAGCCCCTAGTAAAATGATTTTAAAAGTTCACTGGCTATTCAGGATGAATATTGGACAATTTTATATGGCAAAAACTATTTGGTCCTAAGAACAAATGGCCATCTTTATCTTGATACTTTTCGTTAGATTAATTATCTTATAAAACATGTATCATTTTGTGATTGACTAACTTCCGCTAGCATTACTGCTTTCTAGGTCCATCTATATCCTGAAGCGCTTCATAGTCACACCAATGATTTTTAACAGCACATACTATTCCGTTATGTGAATGTGCCAATTTTTTTAGTCATTCTTTACCTGGCAGGCTTTTGAGCTGTTTCCACCTTCCTGCTATTTTGAACACTACTGCGAGAGCACAAGAGCGCAAAAATCTGCTCATTTTGTAACACTTACTTCACCAGGGTACATGCCCAGCAGTGGTTTTGCTGGGTCATAAAGAATCCCACTCCCGTTTATTTTCAGTAATGTCATATCACTTTTCAGAGTGGCTGTACATGCTTACAGACGTGCCAACAGTATAGAAGAGTTCCATTATCTTCACAGCTGCTCCAGCCTTGTTGGCTTTCTGTTTCTTTGTCATTGTTTTCCGAATTGGGCTCTCATTGTTTAGAGCCCTTGTGGCACACACTGGGTTGCTAGCTACAAGGACCGCAGTTCAAAACAACCAGTCTCTCTGCAGCAGAAAGCCAGACTGTCTACTCATGTAAAGAGTTACAGTCGCAGAAACTCTCAGAGGCAGCTTTACCTTGTTCTATAGGGTCCCATGAGTGGGCATCCACCTAATGGCAGTGATTGGTTTGGGTTTGGTCATTGTTTGTTTATGATTGTATCTCATTAGTGTTTTAATTTGCATACCCTGGATGGTTAGTATCATGAGCGTTTTTTCATGTGTTTCAATGTCATTGGTGAACATCTGTTCATGTCTTTTGCCCACTTTTTAACTGGATTATTTGATTTTTTTTCTTATGGAGGTCTTGTGGTATTCTATACATCTAGGAGATTAATTCTTTGTCTTTTGTGTTATTACTAGAGATGTTTAACGACTCCGTGGGTCCTCTTTCTATTTTATGATGAAGTCCTGATGCACCTAAATGTCTTAATTTTAATAAGTGTTAATCATCTGCTTTGTTTTGGTACATTTGGTACATTTCTGTCATTATATTTAATAGTATGTGTATGCCCTATAATAAAGTTTATAAGTGTGTCCCTATTTTCTCCTTAGTCATTTAATTTGGGATTTATATTTGTGTCTTTGATATACCGCGGGTCTGTTTTGGTACATGGTGTGAAGTATGCATGCTCTTTCATTCTTCTGCAGATGGAGATACAATTTTGACCTCACAATTGGTTGGTGACTGTTTCTTTCCCATGTAATGCTTTTTGAATCAATTCCATGTCAGTGGATGCACGTATTTCTGGGTTTTCTGTTCTGTTCCATTGATCTAAGTATCTATCATTGAGTACTAGGTAGTATTGACTACTGTCTTTGAGCAATAATAGGTTTTGAGGTGAAGTGGTATGAGGTCACTTTCTTGTTATTCTTTTTAAATTCCTTTCTTAGAAGCTATTTTTAAAGAGATCTCCTCTCTCAGAATTGCATTGTATTTATAGGTTGCTTTGTGTGGTATTGACATTTTCACAACATGGGATATTTTCCAATTTGTGTAGGTCTCTTTAGGTTTCTTGTAATAATGTTTTGAAGTTATCTTTCTACAGTTTGTTTGTTTCTCTGAAATACATATATTTTTATTCCTAGGTATGTCACCGTGTGTATGGCTATTATAAATGGTATTGTTTTCTTGAATTTTTTTTTAGAAATATCTTCATTAGTATTCAGGGGTCCAATTGATTTTTGCTTATTAATCTTATATCAGAAATCTGGTGGCATAGTGGGTTATGAATTGGGCTGCTAACTGCAAGGTTAGCAGTTCAAAGCTTTATGATGTTTTCCAGGGAAGATTTACGGCCTCAGAAACCCACAGGGACAATTCTAACCTGTCCTATAGAGTCACTCTGAGCCATAATTCAGTCAATGGCAGTGAGTCTGGTTTTGTGAGTCCTGGTAGCATAGAGGTGATGGGTTACTAAACACAAAGCAGGCAAATAGAAACTACCAGCTGCTCTCTGGGAGAAAGACAGGGCTTTATTGTAAAGAGTTACACTCTCAGAAACTCATAGGGCAGTTCTACTCCGTCTATAGGGTCCCTATAATCCAGAATTGACTTCATGGCAATGAGGTTTAATCTCATATCCTGACTTTTTAACAAATTTTTGGGTCATTTCCAACAATCTTTAAGACAAGTCTAAGATTTTCTACCTACAAAAGCATATCATCTTCAAAATAGCTTCACTTCTTCTTTGTTGATTTGGATTCCCTTGATTGCTTTGTGTTGTCTATTGTTTCTGGTGAAAACTTTCAACAGAACAATATTAAATAAGACTGGGAATAGGGAGTATTTTTGTCTGCATTAATTAATTTAGATAGATGGTGTGTTTCTAGGAAATTGTCCATTTCATCGAGTTTCTAACTTAAACAAGTTTCTCGTAATAGTGTATGATTCCTCTTGTATTTCATTTGATTCTGTTGCATTGTCACTCTTTCTATCTCTACTCTAGGTGTGTGCATAATCTCTGTCTTTGCCTTTTCTAAGTTTGCCAGTGGTTTTTCAGAGTTGTTAATCTTTCCAAGAACTAACTTCTTATCTTTTTAATTTTAAAATTGTTTTCCTGTTTATTTATTTATATTCTAATATTTATTATCTCATTTCTCCTTTTGATTGAGGGTTTATTTTGTTGCTTTTTTTGCCTCACTTGTTGATGTTGCTGTGTTATGGCACTGGTTTGGGTTTTTGCCTCTTTTTTCACATATATTGTGATTGTTATATATTTCCCTTGGATAGCTTTTTTGCTGTCTTCAATAAGCTTTGGTATATTGAGTTCTTGTCTTCTTTGGTTTAAAGGGATCTCCTTTTTTTTTTTATTCCATCCCTTATTTGATGTATCACCCACTCATTTTAAGTAATATGTTGTTCAGTTTCCATGCAATTGAACTTCTGCCCTTCGTTTTTCTACTGTTGATTTCTAGTTTTATAGTGTTTTTATCTGAGAAAATGGGTATAGAATTTCAAAATTTTATAAATTTATTAGGTCTTGCTTGTGGCCTAAAATGTGGGCTGTTCTGGAAACTGTTCTGTATGCATGGAGAAGAATGTGCAATGTCTTACTTTTTGGTAGAGTCCTTTATATATATATACTAGGTTGAATTGGTTGATTTTTTTGTTTGTTTAGTTCTGTGTTTTCACTGAGGAAAATCTTTACTTTGAAAAGTATGGCTCAATGTTTAGCAAATTTAATATCACACTTTAAGTGAGATGCATTTTTAAAGAGATAAAGGAGCAACACCATTTACTCTATTCTACCTTTTCCCTGCTCTGTCCTGATTTATTATCTCCCTTGATTTACCTTATTTCATTTTATTCAATCCTACTCCACATTAATAAAGAGCTCTCGTGGGAAAATAAGTCATGGCACATCACAGTAGAATTATGATGGATCAGATACAGTATGGCACTCTGGATACTGTCAAGGAACCCTCATTGTGCATTGGTTACACCTTGGAATTTTAACCATAGGCAATAAATTCAAAAGCACCAGCTGCTCAATGGAAAAAAAAAACAACAACATAAGTTCCCATGACCGTCTCAGAAACCCACAGGGAAATTGTCCCCTGTTCTCTAGGGTCACTATGACTCTGAGTTGATCTGATGGCAGTGAGTTTTTGGTAATATCAGTGGCAATGTAAGCCATGATAGTTGTCACCCTATCAAGAGAAGAATATACTAGAGCAACAGACTTAGTACCTCTTTTGCCTCAATTGGGGTGTCTATATCCATTTATTTTGTATAGGTACTAATTGTTGTAGTGAGATCAATAATAAATAATTGGGAAAGCCCTATAGAATGAAGAGGGACATATAGTCAAATCTCCATGGTATTCTTAAATAACATATCTGCAAAGCAAAATTATATTATCCTACTACTGAAGAGTACCAACAGGCACCTTTAATCTCTGATTTAGGGGAAAACTTAAGTGCACCTAAAAAGAACATGGGAAGCCTAGTACATTGTGTATTGTGCTGTTAGTTTATGGTTTGAGTCTGAGCCCCTCTGCAGGAGAAGGAGGAAGCTATCTGTCCCGATAAAGATGGCCAGTGCCAGAAGCCTATTAAATAATTCTACTCTATTCTACGAGTCAGAATGGACTCATTTGGTTTGTTTGTTTAGTTGCGCACTTAGATTTTAACAAAGAAAATTGGGGAGATGTTCAATTCAATAACAGCACAACCAGATTAAATAACTAAATGAACAATTGCTATCAAACATGTTCCACCTGATGGTGACCATATGTTACAGAGTAGAATTGTGTCTAGCACGGTTTCATATATGTCACCTTTGGGAGCAGACAACCAGATTTTTTTAATCTGAGGTTCCCTGGTAGAAGCATCAACATTTCAGTCATCATCCCAAAGTGTAACCATTTATACCAAACTCAAAGTTTTTTATCAATATATCATGTTACAATTTATAAACCTACTTCGTTACTGAATTTTGCAAGAGTCTCTAAGTGACTATATATATATATATATATATATATATATATCACTTCTTTTATTTCCTAGAGGAGGCACCACAACAGAATCCACCCAGGAAATCTGACCGATGCATCAGAGGGGTAGTAGATGCCCAGTAGTGCATTCACATCCCTAACTCTCGCTGCCATTGAATTGATTAAAACCCACAGCAACACATTGTAGGACAGAAGGCAGCTGCTTCCTAGGGTTTTCAAGACTAAATATTTACAGGAAAAGAACACCTGTGTTTCTCTCCCAGTGTATCCTGTGGTGGGTTGAAGCGTGGGCTGCACAGTCAGCAGCCTGATACTAATCCAGTGTGCCATCGAGGCATATATATGGTCTCAAGGACTGTTACTTTGGAATGGTTCAGGCGTGGTTGCTGTTGTGAGGTGTCACCAAATGGTTCACACCCATAATGACCTAACCATATGCACACAAACATACAACGGTTCCTATATCTGAGCCCATTGCGGCAGCTGCTGCGTCATTTTGTCTTGCTGAGGGCCCACCTCTCTTTCTTCACTTTACCAAGCATGATGTCTTTTTGTACACACTGGTCTCTACATGTCCAAAGCAGTTGAAAAATAGAGTCACCATCAAAGCCTCTTTTGAACACTCTGATATTACTTCTTCCAAAACAGATTGATTTGTCTTTATAGCAGTCAATGATATATTCAATGTTCTTTTCAGCACCACAAAAATAAATAAGAATGCATCAATTCTTTCCAACTTTGACATTCGTGCAACAGAAAATGCCCTGCCTATAACGCTATCACCTGAAGCCTTCAAAGCAACATCCTAGCTTTAAATATTCTAAATGGGTCTTCTGCAGTTTTCCCAATACAATGTGTCTTTTGATCTCTTGGCTACGGCTTCCTTGAACACTGCTGGTGGATTCAATCCAGACAAGATCCTTGACAACTTCAAACTTTCTCCATTCATCATGACGTTATCTATTGATCCAGTTCTGAGAGTTTGGTCTGTTTCCCATTGAGCTGTAAGACACAGCGAAGGCTGCAACCCTTGATGTTCAGACACAGTCTCTCATTTGTTTAACTTCACCAGTGAATTTTACAGCAGAAAGTATAGGGACTCAATTCGTAAAAATTCAGTGTGTGTGGTAATAACAGTGGTAGTTATAGAGCTAAATATTAGCGGCTATATTAACCTAAAATAAACAATACTAAGTAAAATAAAATAGATTAAACTATGCTAAAATAAAGTTCATTGTACCTGAGTTCTTTCTGACCCCTAATGAATTTATAGGACAAAGTAGCACTGCCCAATAGTTTCCATAGCTCTAATTATTGACAGAAATAGACTATGATATCTTACACTTCCTGAGCAACTAGTGGTTTAAAACTTTTGTTAGCAGCTGAATGTCCAACCACTGCCACTCTGAAAACTCGCGTTACAACCGAACTCAAAAGGATTAAGTTAAGACTTTTATTTTCACAATTGTGAAAATTAAAGTTAAGGAATAATAATCCTAGATGTTCTGGCTCTCTGAGATTGTGGTTATCATTGTAAACCGCCAGCCTGTGACAGTGCAAGTCAGGTAAGCGAAGTAGTCACAGAGGGTCCAGGACTTATGGCCTGGGAACAAAGAGGAAGCAGTGGTTATACAACTTTCCTGCTCTGGGAAAACTTGAAATCCTTTGGAAAACTACAAAAGTTGAATCCCAAAATGGAGACATACTGTAAAGTTAAAAGGAGTCTAGGGGTAGGTACAAATCCTGAGCTTGCATTTGTTGCTCTTTTCATATGAAGAGCTCAGGGGTACACGACCAGCTGTTGGCTCCTGAGGGAAGGTCAGACTACCATGGAGAGCTCTGCAGGTAGAACCCTCCCCCAGTGGCCTGGGGAATAAAGACCTGCTGATCTGCTCCCAGGAAAATTACAGACCAGAAACCCATGGCGGTCCTCTTCCATTCTGCAGCATCACTGTAGGAACCGGCATCAAAACAACAACTATCACATCACACATTCCATCTGTGTCTTCCACCCGTGACTAGCAAGCCCAGGGAAACATGGCCTGGAGTCACGAGGAGCCAAAGAAAGCAGTTGAATCTCTGAGGAAAGGGAACATAGAATTGTGATTTCATAAACTAAGACTGGTTGCTAAAACACATACCAACACTAAGAGCCTCCGAAAGTGAATCTCATGGAGTTGTACCTTGTTAGCAATTGGGGTTAGATGTGTGCCAAGGTGGGATCATTTGTGGTGCAGTTTATAAGTTCTTAAAGCACCTACTTGGCTGCTAATCAAAACTATTCTTTCAAATCCATCAGCTATGCTGCAGTAAAGACTTACAACCTTGACAACGCCATGTAACATGTCTACTCTTGTGACTATAGATCTGAAACAACTAGAAGGCAGTAGGTTTTAGTTTGTGGTAAATTTGGTTTTACTGAGCCAATATTATCTGTCAATTAAATTGTCTCTATGGCTTTTAAATGTGCAGTAAAAGCACGCTTTGTTATCAAAGATGTTCAGTATTGGTGCAGTACATGGCCTAGACCAGGGACAGCCATAACTTACCTCTCTGCCATCCCTATTGACATGAAAAAGGGCCCGGCCCTGCCTCCATCCTTCTTTTCCAATTCTGACACCAGCCATTCTTCCCGAGGTTCTCTACTTCTATGCTGAGTTCAACAATTTGTTGTAATGGTCATACAGAACTCACAGACACTGCTTAAAAGTATAGGGGTTTACTATGGAAGTTAATGGGTTACCGAAAGTCAGAATCAGTAAACAATGAAGATAAAGTTAGTGATGGACAAGAACACATCTCCTTAGCCAGCAGCCAAGTTTCTCCCTGGTCCTCAGTCTTTGGGGCTTTGTTCAGTTGGATTCTATCTCTGGGTGCCAGGAAGTCAGCCTTCTGTTGCACTGTCTCACAGTCCCATGGTCTTGAGCCAGAAGATGAGAAAGTACACTAACCCCGCTGAGTCTCTGCACCACCATCTGTGGTGCTGTGGTCTTAGCCTCTGCCACTTCAGACAGAAATCTTGAGTGTGCTCTCCTTCTACTGGTCCTGGGGATTTCTCTCTCCATCCAAGATGGCTCTTGGACTAAGAGCTATAGCTATGGTAGAGATTTATTTTTGTTTTTGTTTGTCTTTAAGCAAACAATGCTTCCCAAGGGAGTGAAGCATCAGGACTTAATCCCACTTTAGTCTAGTCCATTAGAATCGCTGATTATGTCTTCTAAAATGGTATCATACCCAGAAGCATAGAGTTGAGAATTGCAATATATAACACAAGTGATCATGACTTGAAGGAACATACTGATTTACTAGTAATTAAGGAACCTTAACTAGTACTCAACTGGCAAAGATAGAATGAAATATTATAATGAAATGTGTAAAGACCTAGAGTTAGAAAACCAAAAAGAAAGATTATGCTCAGCATATCTTAAAATGAAAGAACTCAAGATAAAAATTCAAACTTTGAGTAGCAGTATTTAAAGATTCTGTGGGCTATATAGTGAATGTAGGAATGTAGGAAACATCAAAAGAAGCTACAAATTATACAGAGTCATTTTTCTAAAAATAATTGATTGACATTCCACCATTTCTAGAGATAGCGTATGAGGCAAAAACCAATGATCCTGAAGGAAGAATGTCAAGTTTCACTGAAAGCATTAGCCAAAAACAGGGCCCCAGGAATTTATGGAATACTAATTGAAATGTTTCAGGATGCTGATAGAGGAGATGAAGTACTTACTTGCCTATGCCAGGAAATATGGAAGACAGCTACTCAGCCAACTGAGTGGAAGAGATCCATATTTGTACCAATTTCAAGGAATGGTGACAAAAAAGAAAGGTAAAATTATAAAACAATATGATTGACACCTAATGCAAGTAAACATCACACAATGGATGCAACAGTACATTAATGAGCAAGAGTTGTAGCCATAATTATAGATTAAAACAAAATGTGTAAAATACAAAATTTCTCACAACCGGACCAATAGGTAACATCACGATAGATAGAGAAAATATCAAATTTATCAAGGATTGCTTGTTTGTTTTTTAACTTAGATCCCAAGCAGTGCTCGTGGAAACGGCAGTCAAGAATTCAAACGATGTTTTACATTGGGTAAATCTTCTGCCAAAGAGCTCTTTAGAGTATCGAAAAGTGAAGCTGTTACTTTGAGGAGTAAGGTGCACCTGACCCAAACGAAAATGTTTTCAATTGCCTCATATGCAGGTGAAAGATGGACATCGAATAAGGAAGACCAAAGAAGAATTAATGTACTTAACTCATAGTGCTGGGGAAGAACATTGAGAGTAGTCTGGTCAGCTGAAAGGACAAACAAATCTGTCTTGGAATAAGTATGGCCAGAGAGCTCCTTGGAGGTATGGAGGGCAAGACTTCATCTTACATACTTTGGCGATATGGTCATGACAGATCAGTCTCTGCAGAAGGACATCATGCTTGGTAAAATGTGCGGGGGTGGGGGTGGGGAAAGAAGTCCCTCAAAAAATGAAATGACCTGGTGGCAGCCACCTAACAAGGGCTCAGTCATAAGAACAATGGGGAAGCCAGCACAGGACTGTGCAGTGTTTCATTCTGTTGTCCAAGGAACAAGCGATAACATTGCTGATGTCAGCTGAATCTTGACAGAAAGCAGAGAACACCTGAAAGAGGTTTACTTGTGTTTTATTGACTATCTTAAACATTCATCTAAGATACTTGTAAAAAATCATATCGTTGACTGCACACCTCCATGATACGATTGCCGAAGACAAATGGGTGCATAAGCAAATGTGGCGAAGAAAGCTGATGGTGCCCGGCTATCGAAAGAGATAGTGTCTGGGGTCTTAAAGGCTTGAAAGTGAACAAGTGGCCATCTAGCTCAGAAGCAATAAAGCCCACATGGAAGAAGCACACCAGCCAGTGCAATCATGAGGTGCCAAAGGGACCAGGTATAAGGTATCATGCAAAAAAAAAGATATATATATATGTGTGTGTGTGTGCATGTGTGTATATGTATATATGTGTGTGTATATCTATATCTATATGTAATCTATATCTCTATATATACCATAGTGAATAAAGGGGGAAGTGCAGAGTGGAGACCCGAGGCCCAAGTGTCGACCACTGGGGATCCCCTCACAGAGGGGGTTAGGAGAGGAGACGGGTCAGTCAGGGTGTGATGTAGTACTGATGAAGAACACAGCTTTCTCCCAGATCCTGGATGCTTCATCACCCTCAACTACCATGATCCGAATTCTACCTTACAGGACTGGATAGGGCAGAGATTGTACACTGGTGCATATGGGAGCTGGAGGCACAGGGAATACAGGGTGGACGGTACCTTCAGGACCAGGGGTGTGAGGGGCGATGCTGGGAGAGTGGAAGATGAGTGGGTTGGAAAGGGGGAACTGATTAAAAGGATCCACATGTGACCTCCTCCCTGGGAGATGGACAGCAGAGAAGGTGGGGGAGGGAGACTCTGGATAGGGCAAGATATGACAAAATAACAATCTGTGGATTATCAAGGGCTTATGAGGGAGGGGGGAACAGTGGGGAGGGAGGGGAAAAAAACGAGGACCTGATGCAGAGGGCTTACGTGGAGAGCAAATGCGCTGAGAGTGATTAGGGCAAAGAATGTATGGATGTGTTTTATACAATTGTAATAAGAGTTGTATGAACCCCTAATAAAATGTAAAAAAAGAGAAAAAAATATGGTAAACCTGGAGAAGAATAGAAATTCAGAATACTTGATTATTTTCCTGTGGAATTTGTACACAGATCAGGAGGCAACTGTGCAAAGAGAACAAGGGAATACTGCATAGGTTGCAATCAGGAATGCTGTACAGCAGGCTCATAGCCTCTCACCACACTTATTCAATTTGTATGCTGAGCAAATAATTGGAGAAGCTGGGTCATATGAAGAAGAATATGGTATCAGGTTTGGAGGAAGGCTTATTAACAACCCGCGATGTGCAGATGAAAGTTTGTTTACTGAAAGTGAAGAAGATGATGTATTGGCTCATGCAGATCAGATTCATCCTATTTCATGTAGCCCAGATTATTTGTTATAATTCCCACATGGTATTTTATTGGGTGGATCTGCTGTAATTTGTTTCTAATTATAATGATATTGAACATTTAAGTATCTTCAAGTTTTGAGTTATAAAAACTATTTTATTTTAGCATATTCCCTCTGGTAGATATATGTTGTAAATATTTTTGGTGTGAATGTATTTCAGAGTGTAATTACGGAGCCCGACTGTACTCACGTGTACACATGTTCAAGAGAAGGCAAAGAAAGGTCTGCAAGTTTCTAAAGTGATTGCCGTTTTGCTCTGTGCCAGCAGAACATCCACAAATAATTGTTTAGTTTCACAAATTCTTACCACTTCAGTCCCATTCACTTTTGTCATTCAAATGGTTGTTTGTCTAGTAATCATTTTTGAACTACATTTAAAACTACACATTTCCTTTCAAGGACTAGGCTACTTTGGGCTTTCATATTTTGGTATATGATGATTTCATTTACATCTTAGTGCTTCATAATTTTTCTTAGCTTCTCTTTAATCTAATGTTTGATTAGTAGTTTGTTACTGGGTATGAGGATATTTCACCATCCTGTTATTGTTATCTTCCTTTATTTCATTTTGGTTAAATAATTGTATGGTGTTTCTGTGCGTATTTTACTTTTTATTTAAATTTTATTGTTTTCATTGCAGCCAGTGTTTGTACAGTCTCTGATTTTTTTCAAATTTTCTAATACAATGACTGTAATATTATGGCAATTACTACATAAAAATAAAAACCTATATAAATATATCGACATATATATATAAGCACATATATAGCTATTCGAATAATATTTATAAAATCTCTATAAATAGTTTTTTTCCCCTGATCTCAAGTGGTTAATTACTTTAAGGACCGTGGACCTCCTACTGTTCCCGTTCTCCCTTATACAGATGTCTATTGTTGGCATGACTCCGGAACCACAGGGGTGAGTTCACTTTCAGACCTGACGGTGACTAAGGGGAAACGTCCTAGGGATTCCCCCAGTATCTGTCTGACCAGTCGGTCTGTTCTCTGTATAAGATTGAGCTTTCCTTCCCAGTTTTCTCCCACTTGATGCAGGATCGTCTTATGTGACTCCATTCAAAGCACTGCTCCCATGCGTCTTCCCCTTCCTCAATCGGGTTTTCCTCTCCCGCTCCCTTCTTGTTTTATATTGCCTTTCCCCTCACCATCTAGTGGATTCTGACTCATAAAAATCCTACGTAGGGTTTCATGTCTGTGAATCTACATATATAGAAGCAGAGTATTTCACTTTTCTGCCTTGAAGCAAGTGATGATTTTGTACTGTTAGCCCAATCCATAAACCATCATGCCGCCCATGTTCTTTACTAATTGCTATATATACTTGAGAAATGAAAACCATGCGATGAAACACACACCTTTCCTCCAGGTCTAATTGGTGCTTCCTTTACCCCACTATGATGACCTCAATTCTACTTACAAAACAGATTAGACTAGAGCATGCACACTGCTACAGACAAGAGCCTGAAACGCAGGGAATCCAGGATAGATAAACCCCTCAGGGCCAACAAGGAGAGTAGAGATACCAGGAGGAGTAGGGGAAGTTGTGGGGGAAAAGGGGGAATCCATCACAAGGATCAACCTAGAATCCCCTCCCAAGAGGCTGGAAATCAGTAAAGTAGGTGAGGGGCGATGGAGGATGATGTAAGATATGGAAAAAAGAATCTATATCTTATCAAGGGTGTGTGAGGGAGGGCGGACTGGGGAGGAAGGAGGAGGAAATGGGGAGCTGATGTCAGAGGCTCAAGTGGGAACAAAATACTTTGAAAATGATGATGGCGCCATATTTGCAGGGGTGCTTGGCACATCGGAGGGATGTACAGATTGTGACAAGAGATGTTGAAAGCCACCAATGAAAGTATTTTTTTAAAAATGACTTGAATAGGTATACACATGCATGTCTAGGATTTTCATTTGTTTTGATACTTTATGTTTACTTAGTATGTTGCCTGATTTTAATGTACTAAGTGTATTCTGTACTTGAGATATATATGTATATATATATGTATATATATTTAAATCAGAAAAAAATAAGAGATTGAATACTCAAAATTACTTATTCAAGCTTCGATAATTCCCTCTTGTTCCTGGGTAAGTTACAAAGCAAGATATCAATTATTAAAGGTTGAACCACACAGAGGCAGTAGGCATTGACAGAAAAGCTGACAACACAGACAAATGTACCTTTAAATACTGTTGTTTTCTAAAATGTGCTTTCATCCCTTCAGTCTTCATGGACTGCGAAAGATGTAGTGTTAATGTGCATTCTAGAGTTAATGATCTTCCCTCTTAGGCTCAGACTACAGTCCAGGCCTGCCCCGGGCTCTCCCTGCAGGCATCTTCCCTTGCTCAGCACTCATTGATGGGGAAGCCACAATTTGAAACTCAAATAAAGGCAAATGGTAATCTGATTTGTAACTTGTCCTACTTTAGGTTGCCAGATTTTTCCTTGAGCTCACAGCTCTTAACTTTAATGTGATGACAAGTGAATGTCATTCAATAGCATACCTTTAAATTGTCATCCTCCGCTATTATCTTGAACTGCTAAATTTATTTCATTTTGATTAATGCTTATAAAGTAGAAACGGTGTCACTGTACGCCTTAGAACTTACACTTTACTTAACGGATGACCTCCCCTTTTGTACACATTCACCCTCATCTCCGTGGAAGATCGCTTTTCTGCTATTGAATTTCCCTGTCTCTTTTCTGTTTTTATTTTTGCAATTAACATTTTTATCTTGCCATGCTGAAGGTCATACCATAAGAAGAAAATGAGAGGATTCTACTGCTTTTTAGTAAATCATCTTCTGAGATTGCTTCCTAGAATTAGATGCAAGTTAAAACTGTTTTTCTCAGAGATACCTACACGGTACCCAACAAAACACACTCAAAGAGCACATAAATGCAGATATGCTGTGTTATGTACACCAGGACTAAAACTACAACGTACAAGACCAGCAGGATAGTAAATATTGGGTTATGTGAGGAATTTCCTCAGCATATCAGATATCAAAACTTGGTCATTTTTCAGTGAAATGTGAGTCACAGAATATTAAAGAAGAGTTCAGAGATCCCTACATTTGCAGGAAGCAAAATGGCATCAACAGGAAACAAAAGACAGAGAGAGAGAAAGAAAGACAATCACAATCAACTTATTCATTAATGTGTATGTTTAATACTTTATATTGTGCCTGTATAACCACTATAAAATTCTACAGACATTTTCATCAAGCATGAATTTTTAAACTGGGTAATGAACTGATAAAATATTAGAAATCATTACCATGTCAGTTCACAGAGGATTTAGATTTGAATACTTTAGCCTACTATGAAATTTAAAACAGAATAACAGATACAAGATACTCAAAAAGAACTAACCTGTCAAAATTCAGATTATGCATATGTGAATATATTCCAGTGTTTGTTCTTTTGAGTTAAAAAAGAGAGCATTTCTCTAGTAAATAATTTCTCCTCTGTAACTCTGAAATCAGAAGGAAAAGAGAGTTGAGCATATCCACACGGAAAAGTGGCAGGTGAGCACTGAGTTAGGAATCATACAGGCTGTTGTTTGCTGTGCACGCATGTAGCATGACTTCCTCAAGGCTCACTGTCAGGGAGTCTATGCCTGTTCACTGCGGCCCTAAAGGACAGGGGAGCACTTCCTTTATCCTGAGTGTCTCAGACTTTAATTCTTTAAGTGAGGAGGAAATCAGAAGTTTCTGAGGCCATCATTCTTTGTGTGAGTAGAAAGCCCCTTCTTTTCCCCACAGAGAGGCTAGTGGATTAGAACTGCTGCCTTTGCAGTTGGAAAGCCAGTATGTAACCACTAAACCAGCATGGCTCCTCACAGATTATTACTTTAGATACATCCAAATATGTACATGATTTAAAACATGGAATTTACCACCCAAACAAAATGAATTCGATTCAATACTTTCACTGATCACATCAGGATGTCATTAATATTTTTTATTAGTAGTTGGGATTTAACACATATATCGTATTCCATATTTCAATCACGTCAAGTAGAATTGTACAATTGATACCACATTCAGTTTCCAAACAATCCTCTTACACATAAACTCCTTGATAGTATCTCCCTTTCACCCCCACCCCACCCCACCCCCCATCCCACCACTGGATATCCCTCCCACCCAACCCCTCAATCAATTTGCTGTCTCTATAGTGTCATCAAGCCTGGGTTCCAGAGACTGAAGCAGAAAGGCACAGAATACATCTTTCAAGTGGGTGACCACTGACATAACACCTCTGAGATACACTCTAATATGAATGAACTAAAACTGAAGCAACAATACAAGGCAAAAATACAGAAACTTTTGGAACCCAGATCAGATGCAACCCACCTCATAATGGGGATCCACTGACGGCTGTAGCTGTTCCAGTCAGGCTTATGCTTCTGCGCGTCTTCATTCCTCTCATTCCAAGCACTCTGTTTAGCGACCTGTTTCCTCCCACCCCTCAATTTTAGACGGGGGAGCTCTCCAGAGCCTTATTTCCTATGTAGTTCCACCAATGGATCTCGGGCTGTCACTGTCAGCCAACACCTTCTGCACTCCGGATTCTCAAGTTCAGCCTCTCATCCTGATCCCTCCTTCGACGTGGGTTATATGGTTTCCAGTCCTTTGGTGACTGATGATGATGTGCTTCCCATGTAGAATGAGTTGACATTGCACTTAGATGACTTCTTTTTTGGAGATAAGCCTTTTAAGACCCCAGTTGGAATTTTATGTGATAGCTGAGCACCAGCTAAATTCTTCACTACATTTTGCTATAGCACCTGGATCTTCTCTACTCCCTTCCTGAGGGGAGGGGTGGTGGTGGTGGTGGTATCAAACAGGGCCATGGTGTAAGAACTAATTGTTCTTAAATTGTAGCTAGGATTTAGTTCAAGCCCAAAACTAATTTATGGATATATGCTTTTTTTAAATTTGCTGTAACTTGTGAATTAATATATACATCATATCAATCCCTAGTTTGATCATGTCTGACAGAATTATAAAATTGCTTGCATAATCACTCTCCCAACATACTTTGAACTCCTTGACCCTAACTCCCTCTTATCTCTGCCACACCTCTATATTCTCCCTCCCCACAAAGCTATCGTAATATTTTCTTTCCCTATAAGCTCAAGCTCCCTGGATTTCCTTTACTGAAAAACAGAGACACAAATAACACAGCTTCAAGAGGGTGATCCCTAGGTTGACACACCTCTTATATATACCCTAATATGAACAAGTATAAGCAAAATATAACAGAATTACTATCACAGGATTTCTAGAACAATATAAATCTTAATACAGCATACAGGGCATCGATGTAGCAAGACCTAGCTCATCCGTCAGCCACCAACCAGTGCACCAGTCTTGGTACAGCTGTCCTCTGCTTCCTCAGACAGCAATGCACATTTCACCTTAAGTGCTCAGTTGGGTAAAGAAGAAGTGAAACTTTCACTATTTCCACATGACATGATTTTATATATTGAGTACCTTACGGGGTCCACAGTAGGATTGCTGGAAACAATAGGGGAGTTTAGTCGAGTAGCAGGACACAAGATTGACAAGCATAAATCAATTGGGTTCCTGTATATCAGTGAGGGGAAAACAGAATAAAGGTATCAAGGGATCAGTATCATTCACAATAGCCAACCAAAAGCTGAAATACTTAGAAATAAACCTATACCCCACCCCCATGACAAAAAAAAAGACCTGTACAAAGAAAACTACAGAACATTACTACAAGAAACCAAAAGGGATATACACAAATGGAAACATAGTCCTTGTTCATGTATTGGAAGACTCAACATTGTGAAAATGTCAATTTCAATCTACACATTCAATGCAATGCCGTTCTAATTCCAGCATTTTTCTTTGAAGAAATGGGAAAACTGATTAGCAACTTCATATGGAAAGAGTAGAAGCCCAGCGCAGGCAAAGAACTCCTCACGAAGAAGAGCACAGTAAGTGGTCTTGCACTACCTGACCTCAAAACCTCCTATTCAGCCAAAGCTGTCAAAACAACCTGGTAGTGGTATAAGGATGGATCAGGACAGAAAGCCGAGAAATGAAAACATCTGCATACAGACAACTGAGCTTTGACAAAGGCTGAAAAGAACAAAATCACTGAATGGGAAACAGACGGCCTCTTCAATAAATGGTGTTGGAAAAGCTGGATATCCACATGCAGAAGAACGAAACAAGATCCATATCTCACTCCATGCACACAGACAAACTCAGGTGTATCAAGGACCTAAATTTCAAACCCAAAGCTATCAAGATCATTAATGAGAAAATCTGGATTAAGATAGGGGCCCTGGAGCAGGGAATACATAGGTGTTAAGCTAATATACACATGAGGAAATGCTCCTGGTCATTAGATCTCTGGGAAACGCAAGTCAAAACAACCATGAGACACCACCTAATGCTCATAACTGCAGCCCAATTAAAAACAAAAAATCTACAAGCAACAAGTTTTGGACGGGTGTCGTGAGATTGGAACACTTATCCACTGCTAGTGGGCTTGTAAAGATGTGCAGCCACTGTGGAAGATGATATGGAGATAACCTAAAACAGGTGGCAATTGAATTCCCATAATATCCTGCAATAAAATTACTGGGCATCTACCCAAAAGAAATAAGAAACAGATCACGAACAGACATTTGCACCCCCATGTCCATCATTAATATTTTAAATTTAATATTTAAATTAATTTACCCTGCTTATTGTTTAAAGGAGATTAAACTTAAACACTATTTTCACATAAGAATTTTAATAATAAAATTTTTCAGCTTTACTATAAAGCATAGCATTGAAAATCTAAATAGTAAAAATACAAAGGATATCATATTCTATTATGCCTTTTGTTGAATTTATTAATTTATTAGTCTATTTTCCAATTTACCCAAGACTCTCCAAGGTTTAAGCTTTTGGGAAGTATCCTCACATTATAACACTCACCTATAATTTAGAATGATCGACAGGCTCCATGAGGAGGGAGCACAAATAGATCAGCCAGGGCACGGTGTCAAAAGTGAGGCACAAACGCACCCCAAATATTCCTGGTTTTCTTTTGTATATATCTTATCAGGCATAGATTTTGGTTGGATGACTAATTGCTTAAATTTCAAAAGAGTTTCACACGGTGAAAAGAATAAATAATGAAGTACAGCTGAAAGGGTGAAACACATCGCCTGGAAAAGCACAGTTGCTGATAGAAAGCTGTGCTGCTCTGAAAGTGAATAAGACAAGAGGGTCCTTCCAGTGGTTCTTGAGAGGAGTGCGATCAATTGTGGAGGAGTTCGGACTACTAAGGAATAATGGGAGAAATTAAGCAATACCAGGATAGAACTTGAATGGAAATAATGAGGTTTGGGTTTTGTTTTTCTTTAACCTATTGCTATCATGAGGGAAATTTCTGAAAAGCTGTGAGAAATGAAAACAAGTCATCATAGAAATCCAAAAATATTTTCTTCAATATATATTTCTGTAGTTTAAGTAAATACTGAGGGATACAATAAGCACTTCTCGAAGATCATAGTACAACTTAATCAAACTCAAACAGATCTTTATGCAATATAAGGCAACCTGAGTATAAGCCGAGGTACCTAATTATTACCTGGGAAACCAGAAAAACTGACTGACTCGAGTATAAGCCTAGGGTGGAGAATGCAGAAGCTGTTGGTGAGTTTCAATAATCAAAGCAAATGAAAATAAAATTACTAAAAATTGAGACATCGGTGGGGTAATGCATTTAAATAGTTATATTAAATAAAAACATAAATAAAAGGACAACAAGTCATTTAACATTAGTAAACCAGAACAGTAAGTGGAAAATAGATTAAAAAAAAAACAATAAGGTATCAACAATGATACCTTAAGAGTACTATTCCCTGAGTTCAATCAGCAACCAAGGTAACTTGTAAAGAGTTAAAATCCTTCAAAACTGGATTCCTCATCATCATCCGTATCCCAAAGCAGAGCTTCAGCTGATGTGAGGTCATCATAGACGCTGTCCTCACTGAGATCACCGTCATCACCATCACTGCCGTCATTTTCATACAAAGCGCAGTCTTCACTGCCATCCATAGCATTACTAATACTACATTTCTGGAAAGCACGTCGCACCATGTCTTCTGGAATGTCTTCCCATGCATCTCAAAACCACTTTGCTATTAACTCTATGTCAGGCTTCCTGAGATTTCCTCCTTTTGTTAGTTGGGCTTGAACAGAGGACATCCATTCATGCCACTGACCCGTGTATAAGCTGACCCCAGTTTTTCAGCACATTTTTTCGACTTCTACACGAGTATATATGGTAGGTAGATTGTGGTAAGTCAATAAAATTAAAACAGAAGTCCTTAACTGAGATGACTATTAAAAAAAAAAACAAGCATTTTGCGTCATCTTTGTCGGTGTTCTACCGTCGACCTCAGTAGAAGATACACAGAATAATATTTCTACATGGCGCTTTTTTTCGTACATAGAGCTCATTTTTCTCTTTTAAATTTCTTTTAAAAGCTCTTCACCATGATGTTCTTGTTTTTAATATGACTGTGCAGTCCTTTCATGTGAATTCCAAATAGTGCATGCCCCATCGACTCCAGAACACTTGGGAAATGTGCTCAGGATGGCTCCGTGCGCCTGTGGTGTGCAGGGCCCCTGGCCTGCTCTGCGGTGGGCTCCAGGGAAGGCTGCCAGCTCTGCTGGTGCTGTCCAAAATTCCTGGTAACAGTTGATGAAGAAACGCCATTTCTGCTTTGCGCTGGGTACTGAAAATTATGAAGCTGGTCCCACATACCTTCCATCAGTTTTGGAAATCTCTCTCCTTTCCTTTTTACAAATAGGGGTCACTAGAGAAATTCTATTATCAATATATATTTAGGATGGATCACCATCAGTTTTCTCATCTCTGTGAATACAATTTCTGAGGAAGGTTTTGAATTGCCTAGAGATATGGCTTCATAAGCTTATTATTGCTTTCAAGATATTTCTCTTTCTTGTTTTACTAAAGTGCTATATTGCTTTTGAAAACTTAGGGGAAACATAATTTTGAAAGAAATCATGGGCCTGGTGTCTTTGGAATTATTATGGACAGGCATTGTAGACATTGAAGAGCCAAGCAGTGATGTGGTCTAAAGTTTAGGATATTGATATAGGGTTAGGATCACATCATTTTGAATCACCAGTATTAATAATTTACATAAAGTCACTGTGTGGATCGCCTCCCTATGGATCAGTGGGCAAATTGAGAAGTCTAAATCCAAATGTTTGAGGAATACTGCTATTTACAGTGCTGCTAAAAAAAGCCCATACTATAAAAGTATAAGGAAATTCAAAAACCAAAACAACAAAGCTTGAGAGTAAATAAGATCTGGAAAATTGCAATTCTTTTATATGTACTTTAAGTGCTCTCTCTTAAAATTGAATTGTTCTCCATTTTCTAAAACAATCACCCTGTCTGTTTTCTGTAACTTCCCTATTTTTCTTGTCAAAATGTTATATATGTTAAAAAATAATTCTCAATATCATTTTTCCTATGCCAAATTTTTTTATTTTTAGAAAAGCTTTACTTTGGTAATATTTCTAAAATTTTTCTCCTTTCTCTTTTTCATTTCTTATCATTTGTTTTAAAGCAGTTTGGGGCTCTTCATATCTACATTGAACTTGCAGGAGCCCTGGTGGTTTAGTGGTTAAGCAGTAGGCTGCTAATCACAAGATTTATAGTTCAAAACCACCAGCTGCTCCATGTTTACTCTTATAAAGAGTTATATCCTTAGAAATCCACAGGGGCATTTCTGCATTGTCTTATAGAATCAACTGTGAGTCAGAACTGGCTCAAAAGCAGTGAGTTTGAGATTGCATTGCATATGTTTTTGCTGTTGTTTTGGTTGTGTGAGTATGCATGATCCTTATTTAAACATCTATCTCAGTCAGAATACAGTAAACTAAAGTGTGAATATGGGCTGGTTCATAGTATTTGTTGAATGAGTAAAGAAGTTATTGTAGTCAGCCTCAGACTATCTGAGCCAAGTGGCCAGAGCTGCTAGTCTAGAGTCTGAGACTAGCTCAGGAACTCCTATCTGAAGGTTGAATGGATTTTCTCAATGTATTGAAATGATGGCTCTGATTGTGGGCACCTCAGAACCCCACATTTACAGCTCTGCTAGTGCCAGATGGGGATATGCCCGCTTTCCAAAATGACATGTGTAGGTTATCAGTCAGCTGGCCAGAATTCATGAATGTCATGAAATGCTAGTACACTGAACAGTATACTTGTCTACCTTCTCTTATCTGCAGAATTGAGCTCACTGTGGATAGGACCCTAACTTGGAAGAAGTATGAAAGAGTTTCCAGCAGACAGCAATAACCCAGCAAAGCAGATCATTATTCAAGTTGGACAGATTCAGTAGTGGGTTCAGTGGCAGCCATTGCTAGTGATGAGGCCAGGTGGTCATGTTGACTGGTCAGGTTCTCATGGTTTAAACTGTTTCTTGAGCATAAGGTGGACCTGTCATGTCAGTAACTGTATCTGGAACACAGGGCTTGTAGAAAAAAAAAACCATTTTGTCCTACCCTGCTCATTTGTATCCAGGGATGACAGGGCATGCAGCTGCCGAGGCCGTAGCACCAGACCCAGGAAATCACCACGCAGCTGTCCCAAAGAGCCCTCAGTGCTGGGCGAACCAGCTGCATCGGCAGATTGCTGTCCAGAGAAAGCAAGTAGAGTTGACCGTTGAGACATAAACCATCATCCACGAGCCAATGAATGCAGACCATGGTAATCTCAAGTCAATTGGGCAGGAGTTTTGATTGTGGAGAAAGAATCCAATAACAACACAACAGCAATGAACAATGAATTATCAATATCTTAGCATCATCCTCTGATATATTCTGCGAGTAACTACAATAACAACCAGTTGGTGAGGTTTTGGGCAGTTTATCTTTGCTTAATTCCTTTGAAATGTTCATATATTATCCATTTGCCATCACCTTTTAAATATATATCTCCAGACATTAGGTCCATTTAGATTCCATTAGCTTTTAATCCATCAGTACAGGCATCTCCAGTGTTGTGTTCTTAGCTGCCGTCGAGCCAGTTCAGATTCAGAATGATCCTAGGCACTGCCCAATGAAACCCTGCAGGCCCTGTGTCATCCTCACAGTAGTTCTTATGTTTCAGGCCCCACATGCAGTCACTGGGTCAATCCATCTTGCTGAAAGTCCTCCTCCTTTTTCCATCTCCCACTTCCTCACCAAGCATGATGGCCTTTCTCCAGGAACTGGTCTCTCCTGAAAACATGTCCTACGTACTTCAGACTGAGGCTTACCATCCTTGCTCCTAGGGAGCATTCTGGCTGTAATTCTTCATAGGCTGTTCTTTTGGTAGTCTACTGCAGTTTCAATATTCTTCACCAACAGTATAATTTAAATGCCTTGAGACTTCTTCCTTCTTTATTCAATGTCCAATTTTTACATGCCTATGATGTGATTGAAAATAACATGACTTGGGTCAGGCGCATCTTAGTGCTCAAGGTACCATTCTTGCTTTTCAACACTTTAATGAGATATTGCGAAGCAGATTGACCCAAGGCAATGCATCTTTAGATCTCTTGACTGCTGCTTCCGTGAACCAACCAGGATTCAACAAGACAAAATCCGTGGCAACAGCAATCTTTTTGCCATTGATTGTGATGTTACCTACTGGGCCAGTTGTGAGGATTTGGGTTTTCTTTACATTGTGATTTTCTTTAATTTATTATTATTTGAGAGTTAATACATACATCATATCATTCCATGGTTTAATAGCATCAAGCAAAATTGCACAATTGCTACCACAATCAGTTTCCAGACATTCATTTTCTTCCCGTATTCCTTACTTAACATCAGCTCCCTTTTAACACCCCTGCGTGCCCCACCACCTCCACTGTACCCCACCTCCCTGAAATCCTTATCTTACTTGCTGTCCCTATAGGTTTGTCCATCCTTGGTTTCATATACTGAAAAGAGAATAACGTAACACAACTGCAAGTGTTAATTTACACCGAAAGCAGTGATCCTTGTTCTTCATCGATGAGAACTTCAAATCCTCCTCAATTTCAGCAAGCTAAATTGTATCATCTCCCTATCAAGGGTTGTTGAAAAGGGTTCCTTCAATCCTACTGTCTCACATTTCTTCATCTAGTTTAGTTTCTATGATTATTTGCTCACCATACAGATTGAATAAGTAGGCTGAAAGGATGCAACCCTGATGCACAACTTTCCTGATTTTAAACCATGGGATTCTCTGCTTTCAGCCAAGGTAAATCTTATATCAGCAATGATACACACTGTCCCACATACGCTTCTGAATCCAGCCCAAGGTTCTGATGGTTCACGGTCACTGGTTGCTGCAACAATTGTTGGATGATCTTCAACAAAATTTTGCTTGCATGTGATATTAATATTTTCTATAATTTGAACATTCTCTTGGGTTACCTTTCTTTGGAATGGATACAGATATGGATCTCTATCTGTCAGTTAGCCCTGTAGCTATCTACCAAATTTCCTGTCATAGACGAATAAGTGCTTTAAGTCCTTCATCAGCTGGTTGAAACATTTCAATTGGTATTCCAAAAATTCTTGGATCCTTGTCTTTGGCGAATGTTTTCAGTGCAGCTTGAAAGTCTTTCTTCAGTGCTATTGGTTCTTGCTCATATACTACTTTCTGAAGTGGAGGAATAAGAACTAGTTATTTTTGGTACACTGACCTTGAATTCTTTCCATTTTCTTTCAATGCTTACTATAGTGTTCAAATTTTGCCCATAGAAACTTTCGATATTGCAACTGAAAGCTGGAGTTTTTTTCTCTTTAGTTCTTTCAGTTTCAAATATGCGCAGAATGTTCTTCATTTTTTGGTTTTCTAACTCTAAGTCTTGGCACATTACATTTTAATATTTTATTTTGTGTTCTCAAGCTGCCATTTGAAATTTTCTGTTTAACTCTTTGATTTCAAAATAGCTTCCATTTGTCTTAGCTAATCTACAAGTATGAAACAATTTTCAGTCTCTTTTGATATTTTTTTTCTTTCTTGTGTTCTTAATGACCTTTTGCTTTCTTCATAAATTATGTTTTTGATGTCCTACCACTGCTCAGGAGCTCTTCTTTCATTAGTGTTCAATGAAACAAGTCTGTTCTTGAGAAGTTTCTGAAATACAAGTGACATAGACTTGAGGCCCTAATTAGGGTCTTGTCAATTTGTTTTAATTTTATTCTGCTTTAACATGAACTTAATATATAAACACTTAATGGTTGTTCAACAGTCAGCCCCTGTCTCCATTTTAGTTGCTGATACTGACCTTTGCTAAATCTCTCAGAGGAGAGAGATACCTCGGTCCTTGGCTCTGCGCGGGAAAGAATTCATGCCGAAGCCTGGTTTGTGATCCTGTGTTTTATGAGTGGTAAAAGAAGTTTCAGGTTCACACAGGCACCCACAGGGCTCCTGACAGACCTGCAACCTGCCTGGAAACTGCTCATGAAGTCATGCGGTTGACTCCGGGCTCCTGCCTTTGCAATTATTCGGCGGGGAGGTTTGCTGGATGACTCCTGGTCGATCCCATTGGCTGAATTGAATTCACCTGGCCTAGGTGGGCCAATCCAGGTGCAGCACCCACCCACGCACCTGAATCTCAGAGCATGTGCAGTGTGCCACTCCTTTGTTTCCATAGCTCGTATCTTTGGGCATGTGTAATGGACATCCCAGCCCTTCGCTAGACTGCCTAACAGCTTCTCCGTGGCCTCTTCCTACAGGTATAGTACATTTGTCTTCCGTGTATTCGATTTGGAGAAGTCCATGCGTACAATTGCCTTTTGTGTTGTTGTTAAAAGATATGTGCAATGAAGATGTTTTCACTCTTGCAACATTTTGTTAGGGGGTCTCCAGCTTCGTTTCTATCACTGTGACCTTATTTTCCAGCCATTGACCCTTGGTTTCTCTTTCCATCGTTTGCATCCCAGTATTTGCTGATCCATCTTGATGACTTTTGGATCAATTTCCAACTAAAATACTACCAACAATACTTTGGTAGTATTCATCAACTTCATCCTAGGTTTGGTGGTTGGGAATAAATATGAATAATAGTTGTATTGATCATATTTCATTGAAGCTGAAAGATATTATCCTATCACAGAAAGTCTTGTACTTCCAAGATGGATTTTTAAATGTCCTTTCTGATTAAGAATGCAAACACCATTCCTTTTTATCTTTTTCCTGCCCAGCAGTGTAATCGACATGATTTACTGATTCAAAATGGCCATTAGCAGTCCATGTCTGCTCACAAATGCCTAAAATGTCCATCTTTATTCATTCAATTTTTTTACAACCTTTAATTTTCCTGGATTCATACTTTGTACATTCCGAGTTCTGCCAATGTTTGCAGTTGTTTTTTTCTCATTTTGAGTCATGCCCCATCAGCAATTGAAGTCCCAGAGGCTCTTCTTCCACAGGTTCTACTTCATCCATGTCACTACAGGTGACACTACATTGAGAAAGCATCTCTTCTTCAGTCATGTTTCAGGTACCTTCTGACCGGAGGCGCTCATTTTGTGGCACTACCTCTATGGTCTCTTTTCACAAGATTTCCAGTATCTGACAGTCCTCTGAAGATCTGCTTCTCCCTCCAAAGTGTGCGGCTAAGCCCTTCATTGTCTATTCTTAATCTGGAAACCCTGCTGAAATCTCTTCGATTTGGTAACCCTGCTAGCATTTGGAATACCTGTTACATAGCTTCCAGGATCATCAGAACATGCAAGCCACCGCAGCAAGATGCACTGAAAGGTAAGTGGTGACTCTTTAGTAGTGTTTTTTTCTAAATACAATCCAAAGCAAGCAGGCGGATGAAATAAATTGGTAGTGAGGTGCTACTAGGTACCTCTCAAAGAGCCCTGGGGGCAGAACAATTACAATCCAAGTTGCTAATTGAAAGGTTTTCTTTTCATCCTGTCCTGTGGTTCTGTGCAGAAAGATTAGGAATCGGTTCCCATAAATATTACCCCTAAGAAAACACTAGAGCCTGGTGCTACTCTATCTCCTGGCAGCTGCGCATTGGAGAGTCTTTAAAGACACCTACACAAACCAAAGATGATCAATTTTTCATATGTCAGTTCTCCTTGAATTTGAAGAAAAATAAAACAAGTTCAACAGAACTTTATTTAGCATACACCATCTGAATTTCAGGAACATCTCCAGAATAGATTTTATACATTGAACCTGGATGAGAGAAAACCTAATGAGCTCTGGGGCATGTGATCACAATTTATGTTAGAAAATTGAATACAAGACTACTTTCAATGAGTTAGCGACTAAAGATGTTCCAAATCTCCAATGCCTGGCAGATGCTATTCTGCTCCATTTTGCCCCTACTCCTCCCTTGAGTATATTTCCTCAGGTCACTGGATTGGGTGATTGATTTCAATGTCTGACAAAAACTAAAAACATCACTGAGGAAATGTTTCATGAGGTAATGAGTGCTGCTCAGTCCCAAATTTGAAGGTGAGACAAAGGCAAGTCAAAGGCAAGTCCAGAGTCAGAAGCCAAAAAATATCCAAATGTCACAACAGGTCTTACTTCTACCAAAACTCCATCAAGAAAATATATATGGCTTTCCAGGTAAGATTATTCTGGGAAGAACTGTACAGTGGTTCCAGTACATGTACCTCATCCAAAAAATCAAACATAATATTGTTTCTTAACTCATACCCTGTGGTAAGATAGAAGCAAATATATTCTCAAGGAAACAGAAGGTATGGCTTGATTTACACCTCTCTATTAATATGGACTCAAATATGTCCCCAAGGAAACAAGGGGCATGATTTGATTCATACCCTATAGTTAAGTCAGATCTTAATCCGACCATAATCCTGTCCAATAGGATAGCATAGAACACCCTCCTAAATGAAACTATAGCCATAGGAGTCCAGAATGATAATATATTTCATACGGAATGATAGCCAGAAGAGCCATTTTTCATTGATGATATCAGGATATATTATGATATATCACAGGATGATGTCAAGAACATAACACACGAGGAGAGCAAAAGTTCAATAAAAAGATGAAAGAAAGAAAATAAGTAAATGACCAAAGAGTCTCTGGAATTTCCTTCTGAATGCAAAGTAGCTTAGACAAATGAAAGAAATGATAGAGTGAAAGCACAATAGAAAATTTCAAAAGGCAGTTCAACAAGACTAAGTAAAATATTATTAAAATTGTGCAAATACGTGGAGTTAGAATTATGAGAAGGAAGAAGATGCTCAGTCTAGCTCAAGCTGAAAGAACTAAAGAAAAAAATTGAGTTGCAGCGCTGAAGGCTTTTATGGGCAAATTATTGAATGTTACAGAAAGCATCAAAATAATATTTTTTAAAATCCAGATGGAAGGCATACACAGTCGCTGCACCAAAAATAATTGGTCAATGCTAAACTATCTCAAGATCAAGAATCAGTGATTCTGAATGAAGAAATCTGAGCTGTGCTCAAGCATGGACAAAAGATAAAATTAGGAGAATTTACAGAAGACTAATTACAATGTTTCAACAAGTGGTGATGAAGGGCTGGAAGCAAGCACTCAGCTATTGTAATAAATTTGGAATACAGCTATCAGATCAACTGACTGGGTGAGCTCCATCTATGTGCCTCTTCCAAAGAAAGGTGAGCACAAGTAATGAGTGCTATTGAAGAATGCCTTTAATATCATATGCAAGGAAATTGTTGCTTGATATCATTCAACAATCACTCAGCAATACACTGATGGTGACCTGTCAGAAAGTCAAGCTATATTCAAAAGAGGATGTGACATTCGGGATACCATTGTTGGTGGCAGATGGTTCTTAATAGAAAGCGAAGAATGTGAGAAAAATCTTTACTTGTGTTTTATTGACAACACAAAGGTTGGGTGGATTTAAATAAACTATGGCTAACATTAAGAAGAATGGAAATTCCAGACCACTTCACTGTGCTCATGCCAAATACATGGCATGTATACCTAGACCAAAGGCAGTTGTCAGAACTAATCAGGGAAAACGGCATGATTTAAAGTCAGGAAAAGTGTGCACCACGCCTTTATCCTTTTCCTATACCTTTTTTTTTTGCATGTCTATGCTGAGGAAATAACCCCAGACCCTGAGCTAAATGAGGAATGCAACATCAGGATAGGAGAATAGCTTATTAACAACTTGTGATATGCAGATGACACAACCTGGCTTTCTGAAATCCAAAAGGACTTAAAGAACCAGTTCCAGTAATTTAAAGACTACAGCCTTCATTACGGTTTACAATTCAATGTAAAACAACAACAAAAGCACCCAAAATTATTCCCACGGAAACAATAGCTAACATGATGACAAATGGAGAAGACATTGAAGTTTTCCAGTATGTCATTCTGCTTTGTTCTACAGTGAAAGCTCATGAACCCAGCAGTCGAGAAGTCAAATGACATATTACATTTGGAAACTCTGGTATACAAGAATGCTTTAAAAGGTTGCAAAGCAAGAATGCCATTGAGAACATAGGTAAAGCGGATCTAAACTATAGAATTTCAATTACCTCATGCATCTGAAAGTTCAACAAGGAAAAAGGAAGGCAGAAGTAAGATGATGCATTTGAATTTTGGTGCTGGTGACGAATATTGAAAATACCTTGGACTAAGTACAGCCAGAATGTTTCTTAGAAATGAGAATGGCAAGACTCTGTTTCACGACTTTGATCATGTTACCAGGACAGACCAGTGCCCAGGAGAGGATATGCACTTAGTAAAATGAAGGTCAACATGAAAGAGATTACCGTCAAATAGATGGATTGACACAGTGGCTGCAGCAATTGGCTCAAACAGAACAATGGTTGTGAAGATGGCACAGGAATAGATACTGATTCATTATGTTTGATCTATCTCAAATAATACTGATCACTTTTCACTTATGTTAAATTATTCATTGCAATGACTACAGAGAACTCAAAGGCAATGTGAATGATTATAGGGTTTATTGAGGAATTTAGCAGGTTGTGATGCAATTAAAAAGTGCTAGCTCTTATTTGAATCAGTGGACACATTCTGGTCCAGTGGTATTTGTAAAGTAGACTTAGGGTCATGCTGGTGCGGGGTGGGGAGAGAGAAACATTAAAGAAACAGAGCAGCAGTTCTCAGCTTGTGGATCATGACTCCTTTGGGGGGTTGAACAATCCTTTCACAGGGGTTTCCCGATTCATAACAGTAGCAAAGTGACGGAAGTAGCAACTAAAATAATTTTATGGTTGGGGGGGTGGTCACCACAGCATGAGGAACTATATTAAATGGCAATGGCATTAGGAAGGTTGAGAACCACTGAACTAGAGGAAAGTTGTATGTTTCATCAGTGCTATACTGTACCCTGACTGGCTCATTATCCTTATCACCCTTCTGTGAGGGGATATCCAATTGTCTACAGATGAGCTTTGGGTCTCCTCACTGCCTTCCCCCTCATTCACATCATTATATTTTTTTTGTTCTGGTTCTTTGATATGTGATACCTGATCCCATTGACACCAGGAGGAGAAGGGGGAGGAAGGGAGCGAAAGGGGCAACCAATCACAACAATGGACATATAACCCCTTCCCAGGGGGACGAAAAACAGAAAAAAATAGGTGAAGGAAGACAGGAGGTTGTGTAAGACATGAAAAATAATAATAATTTATAAAGTATTAAGGGCTTTTGAGGGACGGAGGGAGGCAGGGTTAGGAAGGGGGGGGGGCGGGTGAGCTGATACCAAGGGCTCAGATAGAAAGAAAATGTTTTGAAAATGATGATGGCAACATATGTACAAATGTGCTTGACGGATGGATGGATTGTGATAAAATCTGGAAGAGCCCCCAATAAATTTTTCTTTTAAAAAAGAGCTTAGGATACAGTTGTCCACCAACTCATGTTCCAAAGTGTTCTTTCAGTATTACTACTGAATGCCTCCTAAAAAATGCCACTCCACTGTAAACCTCAACCAGAAAGCATTCAACTCAAGCTCTGTGGGTCAGCCAGCCCAGTTCCATGTTTAAATGCTCAGGCACCTTTGATAATTACATAAGCTGGTGTCAATTTGGGACTTGAGAGAATTAACAGTGAAAGAGTGGAGTCTAATCTATTAATCAGATCATAGCCAATGATGCCTCTGTGTAGGCATGGCCTTCTGCGAATTCTGGGTAAACCTGTATTTCTTCCTTGGAGGCAGGAGACTCCAGGCTCACTCCCATGGAGACACTGTACTGACAAGGCTCATTCCCTGGGAGACATTGCAGCTGAAAAGACACAGGTAACTACACTAGTGTCCTGAGCTAGAGACGCCATGTGGACCTACCCTGAGGCAAACAGACCGCTGAAGCTGGAGAAGCCACATAGAGACCCCTGCCAGGGCTAAGATGCTTAAAACGCCACTGGATCCATATACTTTCTACCCACTGTCCTGTGTTCATCCTGCATTTGGCGTCTCTGCATGTGTTTCATGAGGCTGAAGAGGACTTTATAGATTGGTATTGGACATATGGGCTAATATCAGACTGATGGACTTGGACTGAACTGGGTTGGGATGTTTTCTTAAAGTACAATGACCCTTTATATAAAACTCTATCTTATACACATATGTGTGTTTATGAATTTGTTTCTCTAGTCTACCAGGACTCACACAACACCTCACTCCAGGAAGGTCCAACCTGAGAGTACTTAGCTCCACCTCCTTGGGAAAGCAAGTCTAATCCCCTAATCAAGTGCGCAGAAGCACCCCTCTACCCAAACCATTCTCCTGCCTGAAGCACTGAGCTACACTTTATCTGTGAGTAGTACGCCAACCATTCAGTGTCATGGCTCTGGCTCTTGGTTGTGCTGCTGCTTCTCTGATGTTGCAGCTGTCTTCTAGATCCAGAAGGTGCGTTGTGGGGGCATCACCAAGTCCTCAGTACAGGTCCCGCCCTGGTTCTTGCTGGTAATAAAGTCTCCTCTCTACTTCTGAGGGCTCATTGTATGGCCAGTAGGAGAGCATTCCAGTGAACCTTGGTCACAATTACTCACAGGTGGACATTATCAGTACCTCCCACTGCCCCACCACCTTCTTGCCCAGACCCAGGCAGGACAATGGTTGTTTGGTGGGAGATCCCCATTAAGTCACTCACTTCCCCTGCACTGCTGCACATAGGGATGCTATGAGAAGGCATCGACAATTAATTAGGCTTGCCAGTGTATTGTAAGTTTGGGGGGATAAAAAATCCAAGATATGGATCTGATTTCAGACAAGACGTCTTCATATTTTCATTCTGCAATACAGAAAGAAGCAGCTTCTCAGTGTGTTCTGAAACTACAAGGAGGACCTTAATTAGTGTAGCAATGGGAGGAAAAGAGAGAGTAATTAAAAAGAAATGAGGAAGCTCCATCATCTAAGTTAAGCTTAGCAAGTATAAACGAAGAATCTGAAGTTTTTTTTGATTCACTATCTCCTAAATAAAAGTCATTAACCATAGATGGGTTAGCTTGAATTTTTAAGACTATGAATTTAACCCTATATAAGTGGTGCTAGTATGAGGATTATCAGGAAATAAGTGCAAATTTAGTAACATAATAGTTAACACTAACATTTCTCTTCAAACATATATTTATGAAATGCTTACTGTATCCAGGCATTTTGCTTGGTTATAGAAAATAGTGGTATTTATATGTAAAGAAAGTAGCTCAAATGATATGGTGGATTAAAGCATTAGTCTGCTACGTGCAAAGTCAGCACTTCAAATATATCACCCTTTCCACAGGAAGATTGGCTGTGAAAATGTTCATTCTCCAAAAACCTTATATAGGTTGGAGATAGATGTATGTATACACACACACACACATATATATATATATATATATATATATATATATATATATATATATATATATATATATATATATATATAAGATCCTGTCATTGTTTCCCCTACTGTGGTGGCTTCTATGTTGCTGTGATGTTATAAACCATGTCTGTGATATTTCAGATGCCAACAAGGTCACCTAAAGGAAATCGATTTGAGGGGAACTTGTAGACTAAGAACAGACCAGGAAGAAGGCATGACTGCCTACTTTGAAGGAAGTAGCCACTGAAAACCTTAAGTATAGCTGCAAACGTGGCCAGGTACTGAAGCCCTACTGAATGGAAGCAGAACATTGTCAGAAACAGTGCCAGAAGATAGGCATCTTGGGTTGGATGTCACTTGAAATGTGACTGAGGTGGAGCCACTTTCTTGGAGTGAGGTTGACCACGGTGACCTGAGTCCTGTAATGTCAGTGTGAATGGAGTCTGTGGAATCTTTCTTTGCTGATGAGCCAAGACTCCGGGTAAGGAAAAACAGCTGCAAACATTTCTACTAACTAAAACTGGGAATCTGCAAAGTATAAATTGAGGAATATTTAATGTCATCAAAACATAAGATGGAACATATAAATATTGTTATACTATGTATTGGTTTATTATGCAGGGAATAGCACAATGACAAGGAATGGCACTGTGCCA
Source organism: Tenrec ecaudatus (assembly GCF_050624435.1). Taxonomy (NCBI): domain Eukaryota; kingdom Metazoa; phylum Chordata; class Mammalia; order Afrosoricida; family Tenrecidae; genus Tenrec; species Tenrec ecaudatus. Next base: position 33,208,504 of record NC_134540.1, read on the forward strand.
ACCATCAACAAGGACATTTCAAAATCAATCTAGAAGTACAATGCTGGCTTTAAAAGGATGATATCTAACCACCTTCAAGGAAATGCAATCAATAGAGCTATTATTAAAGTATAGATATCAAGCACAAAACTAGTGTTAAAGAAATTAAAGAATTCTACAGAAATTTCAGTAGGAAATTGAGCAAACATACAACCAGAATATATTGATAATGATTGGTGATTAGAATGTAGAAGCTGGATACAAGATGAAAGAAGAGTTGCTGGAAAATATATCCTTGTTAGAAATTAAGCTAGGGATGCCATGAAGGAATTTTTCAAGCTCAATGACTTGTGCATAACAAGTACCTGTTTTAAACAACACAAAACTTAGACTGTTTACATGAGCTTTTCCAGATGGAATACACAGAAATCAAATTGACTGCATCTGTGAGGAGAGATAATTTAGAAACTCAGGATCAGCAGCTAAAATTAGGCAGACTGTGGAACAGATCATCAATTACTCACATGAAAGTTCAGGTTTAAGCTGAAGAAAATTAAAACAATTCCACAAGAACAGAAACTGCAACCTTGGGTCTATCCCACCTGGATTTTGAGAAAAACTCAAGCACAGATTTGGCACATGGCACAGTAATGACAGCAGACCTGATGAGCTGTGGGAGGACATCGACACTGTCATTCTGAAGAAAGCAAAAGCCCATCCTGAAGAAGACAGGAAAGAAAGAAACGATAAAAGTAGATGTCTGCAGAAACTCTGAACATTGTGCTTAACCATAGAATAACTAAAGTGAATGAAAGAAATTATGAAGTCAATGAGCTGAATACAAAATTTCAAAGGGCCAATTGAGAGGACAAACCTAAATATTATAATGAAAAGCACAAAGACTTGGAGTCAGAAAACCAAAAAGGAAAACAGCATTCAGTATATCTGAAAGTGAAACAGATTATTTCCATAAGGTCAATAATTCATTATTACTTTTAGGCCATTTTTCATATCTTACTTAAGAGGACCGTGTCTCTCTTTGCCCTCTGCAGGTGTAGAAAAAATGTTACATTTTATGAAGTCTGTGAAATTGAATAAAGCAAGTTTATGCAGAAAGGGAAAAATTAACTTTCAATGTCCTTGCTTGAGCCTGTTTTATCAGAGCCTTAAAGTTATTTTTACAATGTTTGGGTAGTTAATTTTTTATAATATGTGAAAATGAATTTTTCTGCTGGGACCTAGAGAGAATTACAGAGAAAGCTGACAGATGATTCTGTCAACACTCTAAATGTCATTAGCTTGGCAGCTTCCTCCAGAGCAAGAGGAAGTACATATATAAAGAGAGGACAATTGGATGGCAGTAGAAATATTTACATAGTCTTTTAATGATAGCTAGTCACTTAACAAATTATATTCTTTGTATGGCCTATATTTAATATACGAATGAGTGAGAATGTTCAAAGACATTTTTCATTTCTCAGTGCTCTATCATAAAGATATTAATAGTAAATGATGTGTGTGTCACACTAGAATCAAATTTATTTTTTAACTCTAAAACCGTGTTGAATGGCTAATAATTTAATTAGACAGTTTGAAAAAGAGCTACGGTTTCCAACTTAAGTATTTTGCTGATTTCAGATGCACAACGACTTCACTTCGCTTGGCAAACAGCAACAACCTTCACCAGCTGATTGTTCATTCGTGCAACAGGCACACTGCATATCATTAAACTTCCCTTCAGAGGCTGGCCATTGTCCTATCTCTGCGTTGGTTCGTGTGTGTCCCTCCACCTGAATGATTTCCCCGTTAGCCCATTCTGACTAGTAAATTGCTTCTGTTCTCCAGTCTAGTTCAACTTTTACTCTGAGGAAATCTATATTGACTCTCACAAATGAAAGTGTTACTAGACTTCTTCAAACCTTTACTGAGACCATGACTAGATATGATTAAGTGTTTGGACCCATAGCCGTTTCACGTGACTGTGTGCATGTCACCATTGTAAGAAAAGTGGCAGACCCGCCGTGAAGCAAATGAAACTTGCCACTCGGAGATCTGGAATCGCACGGACCCTGTGAGTTTTCTCGACATAGTTTCTTTGTAGGTGCTCAGTGTTTGGTTTTGCTGTTTCATATCTTGTAATACTCTACTTAAAGAAGGTTTGCCATGTTGTATAAACTTTAAAACCTGAATATATGCTGATTCCTTACTTATGAACCTTTCTAATCTGAGATTTTCAAGAATGAAGGCCTTGGTTTATACATGTTAATTCCTTTAGCGATTTTCACAGTCTTAGTTATACAAATCAATAAAGATCTTAAAATCTTTATTAATTCATTATAGAATTGTATTAAATACTGGAAATGAAAGAAAGAAAGCCATTTTACTGAAAAATGAAAGCAATGTGTGTGAAATCTCCTAATCTGACAGTTTTATTTTTTTAAAAAGCATGTGATGTCTCCTGACCTCTGAATTCAAAAGTGGGGAGGAAAGTGAAACTCCACGTCAGTCCGTGTGTGACTCCCATGATGCCAAGTTGAGAGGCTCCACCCTCCAACCTTCTCTACCAGTTCTGATACCACCTGTCCTGCCTCAGCACTGAGTTCAAGAATTCACTGTAATGGACACGCAGACCCCACAGACTATTCTCACAATTATGGCATCTACTAAGAAAGTTAACGGGTTACACTCCAGGATCAGAATTGTTCAGGAAGTAGTTCTTCCAGTCAGGACTGCCTCTTTTCAGCTTTGGTTGCAGGCATGACTCAGTTTGATTCTTGGTCTGCGAATCCCAGAGTTCCTGGAACTCTGCCCTGCTCAGGAAATATTACAATTCTTTTCTAGCACTGCCGATAAATGGCCAAAAGACACCACACTCTGCAAGTGAGTCTTCTCCTGGAAGAGACTCTCCCTCTTCTACTCACTCTACTAATCTCTGTTGTGCTCTGTCTCCTGAGGCTGCTGGGATGCTGCTTCTCTGCCACCCTTTTGGTAATTCTCTTGTATCAAAACTTTCTGTTCCTGGAACCAGGTGGCTTAATGCTCAGCGATCTTTTGGTCATGGGGATGCCCTGTACTCGTGGCTACACTTTCTTAATGAGATTTCTGTCTCTGAGATGACTCATTTTAATACCTGCAAGATGGAAACTTTGACCGATTCTCTCATTAGAAGTGCTCATTTTCACAATTAATACAGCTCACAATAACTCAAAACCGCATCATATAATCTTATCAAAGTTTCCTCCATCTTCTTTTATATAGACACATCAAGAACAGATGGTTCGGTGAGAGTTACAAAGTGCACTGTGCTAAGAACCATATTAAATAACTCACTACACTGCAACCATGATAGAAGTGTTTATGTTAGCATGGCTAATAGGCTGGAAATTTGACATAAGGGTTTAAGTGTATTAAAATAGCAACTTACACTTCGAGATAACAAAGAATATGTGTTGGTAACTTTACTATTTCCACTGTATGATTGTGTTTAACAGATATGTCAGTTTCATACATTTTCTGAGTAGAGGGGAACCCTGTCTGAAACCAGGTCGAGTTGAGAGTACATCTTCAAGAACAAAGACACACCATTTCTGTGACTCTAAATCTGCGCCAACATCTGCTTGCAGATAATGGAGAGGGAAATTCATTTGACCTAGAAATGAATTAAGGATAGGTGATAATTAAGACATCTATATTGCAGCATTTTTAATAAGTTTGGTAGTATGTCCTCTAGAACTTTTTACACGAATTGCAGTAATGAAGAATTAGCTGAATTTTGTGATCTCTCACTAAATACCCACTAAAATACCCACCTGTTGTCATCTTTTTTTGTCTACTACTCTTTAAGGATTTTCTCTCATGAACTGTCGTATCGTATCCTTTGTTGATTCTTTCATTTCCACCCAACATACCTGTCAAGCTTTAAAAAATTCAGATGATTAATGATAGTATATTAAATACATTCTTCTTGAGGATATTTTTGAAGTAAAACATCTATTTTAAGCTGTGGTTACTATATACTCACATTTTTATTTTATATTGATTCATGGAATTGGTTTTCCTTTGCAAAATCAAGAAAGACAGAATTCATTAGGATAAACCTTAGATTATGTAATTATTTTTAAAAGTCTTATGTATGTTCTTAGCAGTCACCTATTTTTAAATATTTAAAGAATTTCCCCAAGTTTTGTACAAGTTCGTGCCAATCTGCACGTTACCCTGAAAACAAGGCAGCAGGTACACTTTGCATTACTACCCTCCCAAGTAACACATTAATAATATGCTTCACCAGTCTTAATTAGTTCAATGACCTTCTTCATTTAACAGACTCGACTTTCTTCATTTGTAATTTTGCCAGAATAATTGGATAACTAGGCAATGCATGTACCTAAACCAATTAGGCATTTTAATAAAACTTAATTATTCATAGTTCATTAGACAAAAAAGTTAGTTTTTTATTAATTTTATTCACCACACTAAAGAAAGGTTCAACATTAATCACCATAATTTTCTTTTTAGATTTGAAGTGTTCATAATATGAAATCATTTTCCACCTCATGTTAAGACATTATATTGTATAAAAGTTGTCATTTCAAATTCTTATTATTTGAAAAATCCATATGCATTGATAAGCACTAACTAATATACCTAATGAGAATTTAAATAGGCTTTGCAGTACTTTCCATTTTATTCCATGGAAATTTGTGGGCACATCATGAACACTGGTTGGGTTATCTGAAGTGCTCCTTGTTCTTATTTGTTTGTGTTAATTTGTTTTGTTTGCCACATAGAGTCCAGGTATTTATGCAAAAATTACCTTGAATAGAAAATATTAGGCAAAACTCCATTAGGATGTTTCCATTGGGCACTTAAATGTATTATCTGAATCAGCTATTTAATAATTCTCATAAAGAAAATATTAATAAACATATGAATTGATTATTTCAAACAGTTAATAGTAATATTTATAAATTATTATGATGCAACAAATATTTAATTTGGGGCTTATTTGATTTTTTTAATTAAAAATTAGTTAAAATATAAGCACAAAAATGACCAGTTTGCCATACAAATTAACCATCTCGATTTTCAAATGTATTGTACTTCATTCTACTTCATTTATAAACTAACTAAATATTTGATAACTATCAAAACAGGCATCTGCCACTCATCGTTATTGTATCTACCTGAACTGTACCTTTTCCAACTGTAAACATTTTGAAAAGAAGATAATTTGTTTTTATTTTTACAATGCTTCCAACCGATTATATGTTCCCTTAAAGAAATGGCTGCTTTATTCACCACTAAACCTATAAAACATAATGCATGCTTTCATATTTTTGTCAAATGAAGTAAAATTAAAGAACATGACATGTTACAAATAAAATACTCCTTAATTTTGATGTAGATGTCAAGAAATCTTTATTCACAAAATAAACATATAAATAGATGGTTAGGTGATTAAGTATATAGTGTGTCCTTTTACATACTCACCTTTAATATAGTACATTAATGGATACAATAGTGCCCTAAAACAAATAACAGAATCTCAATTAAGATGCAATAGGTAAATACGTAAGCTAGTGTAATATACAAAGAATATATATCTATGAAATTATATAGGATGATTAATTTACACATCAACTTGGCTCTGCTATAATGCCCAGATATATTGTTAAATGCTATTCTGCATAGCACTGTAAAAACACATTGTGAGTAGGACTAACATTTACAATCAGTTGACAGAGTAAAGGGTATTGCACTAGATTATGTAGGTGGATCTTTTCCAAACAGCATATGCCTTAAGAGCAAAAAATGAATTTTTCCAGAGGGAAGGATTCTGCTTCAGGACTGTGATATCGATATTCTGCCAGAATGTCTAGCCTGCCGCCTGACCTATGGATTTTTCACTGCCAGCTCCTCACAATTGCATAGCCAATTCCTTAAAATCTTTCTGTCCCTTGAACCATGACCACTACATGATGTAAGTAATATTCCTAAATTTAAAACTTGGACTGGCTTGACTCCTATGGGTATTTAGAGTGATTCACAGAGGAAAATTCATTTCATACCCCTGATTTTCATGTTAGTGGTCTAACATAAATCAGTGGTCTTTTAAGGTCTTATGTTGGAAGGCATTATGAATGCCCCATAAATGTCATGTGGAAGTTGATTAATAAATAAGTTTTATTAATGAGCAAATTAAATTCATCCTGTATAGGCTTGTCAGCATTGCGAGCTACCCTTTGGGCTGCTAACGTGATGGACAGCTGCTAGAGCCCACCAGCTATTCCAAGGGGAACGATGAGACTTCCTATTGCTGTAAAGATTTTCAGACTTGGATACAGAAAGAGGCATTTCTCTTCTGTCCTATCAGGTTGCTACAAATCAAAATCGATGTAATAGCATTGAATTTGGTTAGGGGTTGGAAAAGGCTATTCGTGCATGCCGCCATTTCAAAATGCCTGAGATAGTTTAATAAACAATTTGAAAATGATATTCTATTTTAAATTTAATGTTATCATAAAATGTAGATATATTAGATGAAGATGTTTTTGCTGTTGTGTGCCATCAAATTGGATCTGAAGCATATAGAACTTAAAAATAATAGAAGGAATCATGGCCCAATCCTGAGCGCCCCTGCTAATTGTTGCCATGGTTGAGCCCATCTTTGCGATAACGATAACTGTCAATCCATCTTGTCAAAGTCTTCCTCTGTGAGAACCAGCCTCACAGCCAGAGGGGTTTGAGGAGAGGCTTCCACATTCTGGGAGAACTGAATGAAAGCCAGCACGCATAAAGGGGTGAATCCGAACACCAGGATCAAGAGAGTGAGGGTCAGTTTATTAATCAGTATACCGTATATACTCAAGTTGTTCAGCATATTTTAATACAGATTTTGCAGTGAAATTAGGTGCCTGCACTGATATTCGGGTCTGCTTATACTTGAGTATATACGGTATATAATAGAGAGGTATACAAACCTCCATCAGGCACATACACAATAGAATGGGCAAAATGTGAATCTGAGATATCCAGATGTTAGGTTTCTTGAGTGAGTCATACCTCGGTTCTTGGCTTCACATAATGCAAGAATTCACACCAAAGACCATTTTGGAATCCAAGTGGGTTTTTTATGAAGGACAGGACAAGTTGCAGGTTTTACAGTCTCAAAGGTGTTCGCAATTAGACAGTAACCTCATGGAAAAGAGCACCCACATGTGCTGAACTACGGGAGGGGTGGGGGAATCCCAGGGATCAAGGGAGAAAGAGAAAGGAGGCAGCAGCAGTCAAAGAGTAAGGGGACCAGTGTGCAGGGGCAAAAGGGCAAGGGGGCAAGAGAGGGTATGGGCCTCAAGTAGCTCAAAGCGGGTCCTGAAGGGACAAGCCCAGGTCGCTTGTGTGAACCCCCACCCTCCAACCTGTCACTGACTGGGAGCAGGGTAAGATAGCATAAGGGAGAGAGCTCCCTACCTTTATTCTAGCCCACCCCCTGGCTGTAAGAAGTCATGGTTGAAGGTACTGGTTGACTCTGCAGGAAGGCTGTGTTGAGCCCACCTGGGTGATGTCATGAGCCTGGGCCTACTTTGAACTGCCCAAGTGTACTTCCCACATGGCCTGAGGGTCTGAGTAAGAGTATGCTCCGTTTGGGGTCTTCATAGGCATCTGATGGTTGCCTGATTTCTTTCCAGCCTCCTTTATGGGGGCCTTTACTGACATTGAAGGAACAATCCCTCCTGCCCCTAAATCTAGCAACCTAACATTTTCTCACTGAAGGGGTGTGCACCCAAGTCTTTTGGGTGCTGGGTGATGACATCTCTGGATGCTTCCTGCTGACCAAAGGGACACTACATGGGGCGTTTGGTTCCATACCCTTCCTGCTCTGTTGGGAAGGGTTGTCCATTTAGGGGCCCATGATGGATGAGGTTGGGGTGATGCAGGAGCTGGTGATCCTGGGGTTAAAAATCTTAGTTTAGGGTCATTGGTGAACTGACGACTTCTGAAAGTAACAAAACAGGTGAACAGTGATGTAAGGCTATGAAATAGCAGTGCCTTTGGAGGTGTGGGTTGGTGTCACTGGAAGATTGGAAATGGAAATCTGAGGACTGGCAGGCATGGGCGCCAGGTTAAGTTAAACAGGAGTTTTGTGAATGCATTTACTAGATTAAATACTGCTGTGGGTCTGAGCTAGTGTTCTCTGCGCAGAACTTATTTGTCTAGGGGTGGTGGTGAACACTCTCCAAAGACGGTCCAATGTCACAGGAGTGCTTGTCTGTTTGCTCCACTTCGGAGGGGTCTAGGTGATACAATTTCTATGGTTTCACCCATGAAAATGGCTTTACAGGTTTCCCTGACGCTCACATGATGGTGCAAGTGTGTGGTGCTACTGGTCCAGGGAAGGAAGTAAGGACAGAGTTGGTGGCTCCAGTATCTAGGAGGAAATTTACTAACCTACCTCTCCACATCCGTACTCTCCCGAAGCTCCAGACCACTCACAGTGATCTCCTGCTGCTGGGCCATCCGGGCCTGGCCATTTCAATCCTCAGTTAGCAGTTGCACACTAGCCTGGGAGCGCTTCCCCTCCTGGGTGTCTCCCAGAGGACAGAGCGCTGCCCAGTGGTCAGTTTGCTTGAAGTGGTAGCCTGGCCCTTGTGGAGACCTGCTCTGGAAGGGCAATTCCTTGCCCAGTGACCTGGGCGACAGCACCCATGACACCTAGTGCCTTGCTCAGGGGTCTTGGGTTCCTTCTCTCCTTCTCCTGAGCCTGGGCAGCCCCATTGTCCCTATGGGAAAGGTTGCTTTGGCACTAGTGACCATATCTTTGAGGGTCACTTCTTCAGGGATTTGTACTAGCTTCTGGAACTTTTTCTGAATGTCTGGTGCAGCCTGTGTGAGAAAGCTGTCCCTGAGTGGGGCTTACCCACCCTGCGAGTCTATGTCTACAGGGGTGCGACTCCTCAGAGCTTCTCTCAGGTATTCTAGGAGCCTTACGGGGCTTCCATGAGGCCCTTGGCTAACAGCTGTCACTTTAGTGTAGTTGATGGCCTTTTGTAGCCCTGGCTTTAGACCATTTTTGATCCACACCAGAAAATGGTTCCATAGCCACCTATCATTGGGATCGTTATAATGCTAAGTGGCATCAGTTGGAGACACAGCAGTGTCTCCTATTGGATACTTATCATTGATCACATGTAAACATTCTGCAAACCTCTTGGCTCTGTTCTGCACTCGCTCTTTCTCAAAGTCTGTGACAGTCTGTCCCAGAACGGTCATCACATCCTTCCAAGTCAAGCCAAGTATCTATGTGCTGTTCTGGGCTGTCTGTCTGATTAAATACCAAGGTCTCTCTTAATCTGTTCGAGTTCAATTAGGGCTTGTGAATGGCTTGTGAATTGCCCAGGACTAGACCCTCCAGCTGCCTCTATTACGTCTAGGACTGTGACAGGGCCTCTTTTATCCCCAGCTTCTACAAGTTCAAGGACTGAGGGTGGTGTGGCTGGGCTGGGGGTGGAGTGGCCTTCAGTTTCGGGACCACTTAGAGGGTCCTTGGGGCACTTGGAGCAAAGGTCTTTATTGTTTCTCAGGAGGAAAAGTGCTCTAACATAAAGGAACTCTGCTCACTTCCGCATCACTTTTGCAGAAAGTTCTAGCTGAATCAGGGTCGGAAGGGAAACTGTGCCATTTTTTGGCCAGGTCCCCATCACCTAGAATATACTGAGACTGGATGGTGCTGCAGAAAGTTATTAACTTCTGTTTCTCTGGGGTTTTTGGGTCAAATCTATGCCAATTAGACGGTATCTAATGTATCACTGTTCCCTGGAGGACAGATCCTTCATTGTCCATGCAGAAAACAAAAACAGCAGGAAGATTAGAGCCTAGTGCCCCGGGGTCATGATTTGAATGGCATTGTGCACCGCACCTAAGGTGCCATGAAACTTGAGCCCAGACAAATGCCTCTGTTGGAGGGGTTCGGTTGGGGGACCCAGTCTCTGCTGGCAAATGGTCATCAACCTTTTTTTCTAGACAGTGTGCAAGGGATTTGTGGGCCACCAACTCAGGTGACCTTACAGAAATGACGGAACGTCTGTGGGTCAGATCTGAACCAAAGGACAGGTTACAGTACACAAAGTATTCCCTCTGGGAACACACTCTTGAATGCCCATCTAGAAAACAAACAACAGAAGTTAGAGAGCCTGGTACCTGAGGATCATAACTTGACATCCCACCATGTGCCACAACTAAGGCGCCATGAAACTTGAGCCCCAACAGTTGCCTCTTTTTGAGGTGGTGGGTTGGGAGAGCAAGTCTCTGCTGGTGAGCTGGGTCCCAACTTTTTTCTAGACAGCAAGCGAGATGTTTTAGGCCACCAGCTTTGGTGACCTCCCAGGGCCAACAGAGGGAATTACTAGGATGAGAAATTCATCTGAACTTCCAAAGGTGGGATCAACGCTTGGAGTGGCTTATAGTTGCCTTCAAGAGCCACCACTGGCTTATGAGAGGTCTTCCCACATCCTTGGAAGGGGCGATAGCTGTCAGCTGGTTGAGGGTACTTTCTTTCAGTCACTCTAGCTATTTGGAATCCTTAGCTGGACAAATACTGTCCAAGTGACAACTGTACCAGGAATATAAATGGCCTTGAGGCCAGAGGCCAAAGGCAGGGACGCAGTTGTGCTTAAAAGTCTTTCAAAGCAACAGGGTTAGCAGGTACTACAGTGGCCTTGCTTCCAAATGCCTTTTGCTAAAGCTGGGCAAAAGACAGAACCAACCAGAAGGAGAACCAACCAACAAACTAGCAAAACAACAAACTGGCAGAAAATCAAGGCCAAACACCAAAACAGGACCAAGCTACTTGTTTGTGAACAGGAGAAAACAGTTCGGGGGTGGGGTGGGGGTGGGGGGCATCCACGGGAAAACCCAGGCTCAAAACCATGAGGACTTGTTGGGGCCAAAAACCATGGGAACTGGGCGGGGCTAGCCACTAAGTCCCCCTCCCCCCCCACACACACACTTGTTGGGAGCACTAGGTGCCATCTTGGTGAGGTCAGTAGACAATCAAGAACTCATTGCCCTGCAACACATTGGCAGACACCGGGAAACGCCATCTTGGTGAGGAGGGTAGAGTCACCTGTTTGGCTACTCTGAAAGAAACTGCTGAGTTGGGGGTCAGAGGGGAGGAAGCAGGAAGAACTAACATCCTGCAGAGGGATTTGCACAAGTGGCATTTTGCTGGAGGCAACACAGAGAACCACTGGAAACCAAAGGACTTGGGGGACTAAAGTCCCCCAAATTGTAGACTGCAGTCTTCTGATCGCATCACAGGAGGGGAGGCTGAGGGAAACCTGGAGGCAAGGATTGCACAAGAGAGCCGAAAGGCAGGCTTGCAGTGGGGAGGTGAGAGGGGCTCCAGCAGCCATAAGTTACACGTGGCTCCAGGGCGAAGTCCTCTCACTGGCAACAACTCCACAGGCAGGGTTGAGTGGTCTTCGGGATGTCTGCAGCCACGTCCAGGAGCAGAAGGTCCTATCTCCCTCCTACAGAGACCGGCATTTTCACACTGCCTGTCTTGCAGTTTCAGACAACTTTTAGAAAATATAACCAGTTGCCAGAGTTTCTCAGGCTCTCAAAGGTAGTGAGGTGGTCTGAAGGTTTTCACAGAATGAGTCAGGGAGGCAGGGATGTGTGCCCGCTCCAGGGACAGAACCTGTGACCAGATTTCAACCTTGGTGGAGAGGGACACCAGCGGGACACCATCGATAAAACTCATATCCTGGCGAAATAGCCACATGGCAGCCAAAAACTGTATACCCCAGCTTGTTGCACACTCATTCCAAAAATCAGGACTATTTTCAAAGACCATGGATGCCAAAAAAATTATTCAAAAGCGGGACGTCCGGTTACCTTAAAGGTTCAGTCCAAAGTTTTCTTCCCACTGACAGCACCACAGTGTTAGGTCTCTCGAGTGAGTCATGCCTTCGTTCATGCTTTGCACAACGAAAGCATTCACACTGAAGCCTGTTTTGTAATCCTAGTGGCTTTTTATGAAGGAAGGACAAGTTGCAGGTTTTACAGTCTCAATGGTGTTCACAACCAGACATGAGCAACCTCGTGGTAGAGATAAGCATATTCTCAACCATATATGTGAGAAACTAGGTGTATGTAGGATGTCACTTATCAATATATAGAAGCTGTATGTGAAGAGCTTGTTCCTGGAGGATTAGAAGCATTTGACTGCCTTATAGGAAAAGGGTGGATACTTCACTTGTAACTATCAGGCAGCTAAGAGACAAAGGGCAAGCTGACTCCTAGGTGATAGGAGCAAAAGGAATCTCGCCTGCTTTTAGTGATGGGTATTTACACGCAGGCAGTGTGGAGCCAGTGCCTACAAAAGGTACATAAGCACCTTAAAGGAGGGCAGTTGTGGAAGAATGCTTTCTGTCTGGAAAAAATGTATATTAGGTTTTATTTCTTTATCTTTGAACTATGAGAACCTTCCCCCACAATCTGTCTTCCCAACTCTGTGGTTGTGAGTCTAGAGGATGGAGCCGTACATGTGCATCCGCTTCTTGGTTGCTCACCTTCCTCTCTACTTGTTGGCCATCTATGTACCAAGCATGACACCCTATCAGAGGCACTCGTCTTTCTTGAGAACATATCCAAAATTCATGAGACCGGTTTTGTTTTTCTTGTCGTTAAGCAGTATTAAATCATATTCGTGTGTTCTTTCGACAATAATGGTTCTTTCAATATGCTTTCCCAGCCAAACAATTTAAATACATCCATTCTTCTTCCACATACCGTATTCAATATCTGACTTTAGTATGCATATGATGCAATTAAAAATACCTTGACTTGGGCCAGTCACACCTTAGTCCTCAAAGTAGCATCCTTACTTTCAACACTGTAAAAAGATCTTGCACAGCAGATTTACCCAATACAATGTTTCATTCGATCTGTTGTCTGCTGATTCAATGGGCACTGCTACTGGATCCGTGCAAGATAAATCTTAACTTTCTTTATTTTTCCCCATTTATCATGATGTTACCACGGGAAAATGTATTATTTTAGGAATTTTATTTATTTCAATAAAACTTGGATATTCCTTAGAGAGCCACAGAGATAAATAGAATGGATACTTAGCATAAACAAAATGAGGATAAAATAAATTAATAAATAATCATCAAATGCACCATGAGGAATAGTTTAGTTGATTCTGAAACTAGAATGCAAGTCAAATCCCAAATTTGATATATAATTTTGTACTAAATAGTGAGAATTTCCAAACACAAAAAAATAGGTGCATATTACTAGCCATCATCTTTGGGTAAATAAGAACTCACACTTTTTGTTTTATATGCTCTATTTTAATTATTTTTCATTCTTTTAAAATTAATTAGATACTGATTCCAAGTACCGGTGGACAAACTTGACACCGGACACACAAACATCATACTTTATCAGCACTTCACTCCAATTAAGGAGGCAGACAGTATACAAGTGAATAAGTAAAAATGAGAGTATAAATAGTGGTACATTTCATAAAAGAAGTGAACCAAGATTATTCACAGTTATGACTCACACTTTCAAAGGCTTTCACATATCCAATGCAACCCAAGTAGCAATCTTTCAGATTAGTCTCTTCTTTCAGCCATGGTCCAGCTGACATAAGCAGTGTCCCTTGTTCCATATTCTCTTCTGGATCTGGCCTGAAACTCTGACAGCTCCCTATCAATATTTCAGTGAAATGTGGGTAATTGAGAACGTGGATGGAAATGTAAATGGCCAGATCTTACACTCATGACCACAGAGCTTGGAAGACCGGCTCTAGTGGTAAGAAGACCAATACACATTCTGAGTCTAGCTAGAAAGAGGTTTTCCCATAACTGACCTCCATTAAGATGCTAATACAAAGCTATCTCCTGATAGGCTCCTGACTCCTCCCTACTCAGCTAAAAAATGCCTATCTTTAAGAGCAGTCAGTTTCCCATTTCCTTATCAAGCAAGAAGTCACTTATGCCATTGTCTCTTAGATGTCTGGTTATACTTATCATGAAGTTTCTCCTAAAGAAATCAAGAAATCAGATTCACACTTTGTCCATTCTATTGTGTATTTCCCTGATGGAGGCTTGAATGCCTCACTGTTAAATAAACTCGCCCTCTTATTCTGATATTGGAGATGAGATACCTGTGCCCCCTCTTTTCTGTCTTCTTTATTTTCCTTAGTTATTGCTCCTAAGATGTGGTAGACTCTGGGCCTGGATCCCACACTGCAACCATTGTTAAATGATCTTCAGAAAATGTTTACTTATATGTGATTTCAATGATACTGTTTGATAATTCCTCCATTTTGAATGGGTACAAACATGCATCTTTTCCAGTCATTTGGCCAGGTAGCTGGCTTTCAGTTTTCTTTGTATAGAAGAGTGAGTGCATCTAGTACTTGAACAGATTGTTGAAACATTTTCTTTGATATTCTGTCTATCCTTGGAGACATTTCTGGCTAAAGATTTCAGGGTAGCTTAGGCTTCTTCTTCAGTACCATTGGTTCTTGCTCACATGAGACTTCTTCGATTTGTTGACTAGGTTTTTTTGGTTCAATGACCATGTAGTAATTCCATCTTCCTGTGCTGCTTCCTGCATCACTCAATATCCTAGAAAGTGAATCACTTAAAGCAATAAAATATATAGCAGTTCAATGAATCAGTGCTATGCTGACTCATATCAATTTTATTTTATTTTAAAGAAGATATTTCCAATATAGTATATTTTTGAAACTAATATAGTTTAATAGCTTAGTTAAATTTTAGATTTACTAATGGGTCTTTATTTATTACGTTTGAAATGCCAGGAGTTTTCATTTAGTACTAACTGTTTATTCAAATACTGACTTCATTCCTTGTTTGAGAGTTAGAAAGATGTGCTCAGCTATTTTGAAAGGCTCCTGTCCTTCCTACGTTTTCATTTCTGATCACCTAAAAGAGGTCTAAAGGAGGTTCTGAATTCACCACATGAGTCATTCAAGTAGTCAAAATCCCTTATGGATATCTTTCAGTCAGAGAGAACTGCTCTATAGCTGTATAAATACTACATATTCTTTCTTAATCTTTCCCTTGGCTTTTCTTTATTCTTTTCGATGTGAAAATTCAGCACTCCATCCTCAAATTACCCATGCATTTTACAACACTAAGTTTTAAAATTAATAGAAAGAGAACAGCAGAAGCTCCCAAACACTCAGACAGTACAAATTATAGTTTTATCATGGGTTTTTAATATTATAATATTTTATCAATTGTTTAACCAATTTTTTCCTACTGAATGTGGCACTTCAGCATCATTACTTCCAGCCCAGTTGAATGAGATGTCAAAACTCCCCTGGCTTTCTTGACATACTCTCTCTTCTCTCTGGAATGGTTTTGCCCCTGCTCTGGTGCCTGAGTACTGGTGAGCCTGTGTGTGGGGTTTGTCTCCAGAGTGAAGGTAAGGATGACTCCCTTGATGGTTTCATCTCCGGATTTAGTCGCATAATTCCTTAAATATATGAAACACACACAATGTGTCAAGTTCAATAGATGCTGGAAGGGCAAACATTGATTATTCACAGACCACATTACTGAAAGCCTATGTTTGTTTCTAATTTAATATTTATTTAAATGAATAACAGGAGTCCCAGTGGTGCTGTCGGTTAGGCATTGGTCTGCTAACCTCAAGTTTGGTGGTTCAAACATGCTAGCTTCCCCATAGGAGAAACATGAAGCTGTTGGCTTCTGTAAAGTTTTATATTGTAAGAAATTGATATAGGGTAATTATGAGTCAGAATTCACTCCATAGCAGTGAGTTAGATTTAGGTAAATAAAAGAGCCCTTATGGCCTACTACTTAATGTTCTTAGCTGCTAACCAAAGAGTGGAGGGTTTGAATCTCACAGTTGCCGTTAGGAAATTATGTGACCATCTGCTGCTTTAACGGTTTACAATTCTGGAAACCGTCTGGAGCAGTTGAAATCTGAATCATACGATGTGTTGGAATTGAACAGCTAGAAATGGGTTTGGTTTGTGTAGAACACATCACAAGTACAAATGCTGACTATTTCTGGAAATAGCTTTTTAACAAGAAAGAAGGCACTTATTAGATGGTGTTCATTTAAAGAAAAGCTAAGTAATTAAAGCCTGGAAAAATTGATTTTTATTTTGACCATTACGGAAACCTCTGCCATGACCCCCACCAGACCCTCTATGTCTTGACATCATTATTTGCTTTCACAGAGCAGATTTCACTGGGCAAAAGGACTTTGGACAGGTGTGCTTTAAGGTGATTAGAACTTTCAGGTTCTTCATTTACATTGTACTGTTTAAAATCATGTTTTCAATATTTTTATAGCTTTTATATAGAAAGTCATTCTAATCCAATACATCAACCTTCAAAATTATAGTGTATAATTTCAGAAATGAAATCATGCTCAAGTAACTAATACTAAATTATGAACCATCCCAAAATACGTAAGCATCACTCAACTACGATAATTGTTCATCTTTCTAGAAATAAACATTGGGGGTATGTTGTTAGGTCCTGTAAATTACTATCTTTGTTTAGTTTTATATGTCTTCTACAGTTTGCTTTGGACAATTCTTATGGACTTAGCTATCATGTCAAATTTTATTTATTTTCTCACATCCATTCACTAAGTACTAAGAACTGTATGGAAAGATAAGACTATTAAATCATAAAATAATATCAGAATTATGGATATTTATAAATAAATTTATTTAAATCTTCCTATTTAATCGAAGAAAACTATTTATATCAGCTAATGTAAAAATGGTAAGTGCATCTGTCTTCTGACTTCAACCTGGAAGGAAGAAAATATCCATCAGCATCAACCCAAATTTGATTCTTATGAAACTAAGATCAGACTCGCCTTCCAACACGTTTACCAGTCTGACATGAGTACAAGCATTCCCTCTCATGATGGTCTATTTCTCTGCTGGATTTGGTAATTCATTCCAAAGGCCACCCAGAACTCAGACTATTCTCATGCATATGGTTTCTTAAGCACATGACAGGTTACAATTCAGAATTATAAAAAAAAATTCAGAATAACTGACTTTAGGTAGGTCTCTCTCTGAACTTGGTCCTATATACTAGTCTGGCCACTATCTGTGCGAACAATTGTGACAAAACTCTTTCATTCCACTGACAGGTGCCCCAGCCACTCCACTCCACCCTCATTCTTAACCTGAAGATGCTCCAGTCTAGATCCCTGGGCCCAAAAGCGCACTCTGCTGTGCCATACCCGTCTCCTGATTTTATTCCCACAATGTCTCTGCTACTGCTCCTCACCATCTCTCACCATTTCCAGTGTGACAATTCTGATGGCTGGTCGTTCGAAGTTCAGGGAAGCCAGGCTCAAAGGAAGCACTCCATTCCCATCTACTCTTAGTGGCTGTAGCCTCACCTGTCCACCTCTGAAATGGATACATTTAAGCCTTATTGCACAGAAAAGAAAACAAAACAAAACAGGATCATTGGTGACACAGTGGATGACAAATTGTGCTCCAAGCTGCAAAATCCGCAGTTTGACGAGAAAGATGCAGTTTATATGCCTGTATCGATCCACAGCTTCAGAAATCCACAGGGATAGTTCTCCAACCTATCAGGTTACTGTGAGTTGAAATCGACTCAAAGCCAGTGAGTGAGAGTACAAAACCACTCAATCCCTGTTAAGGTCCCATGCAGCTTCTGTTCATAGCCTTAAACCCCATAAGGGTGTCATATAATTTAATTTACTGCATCACAAAGTTGTTCAATCTTCTCAATGTGCCACAATACCTTTAGTTCCATTAGCCTCAAATATGAGTTTCATGCCTATGGTGATCTCTCATGCCACAATTAGTAAACACAAGAATGCATTTAAAATGAATTCTTCCAGAATATACTTTCTAAAAGTATATTTTATATGTCATTCTTAACATTTATTTTCCAAAAGACAATTTTTCTCAAACTTATTAGATTGTTTCAATCTAAATAAATAGCAAGGTATGTTATTTTTATCTAGTAACCAAGTGAACATTATTGCGCTTAAACAACTGGTTAAGCATTTCAACATTTCTGTTCTTCTGTTTGTCTTTTTGCTTTCAGTCAAGCAGAAAGTTGGAAGCAATCATTGACGGAGCGCATTATCCGATAAACCCTTTAGGCTCACACTGGCTCCCTTTGCATCAGCTCTAAACTTGGGCTCATTTTCTGACCATTTCATCTCCCACCGGCTGTAACTCCCAGCCCATTATGAAGATTGCATCTGCCCTTGCTGGTCTTATGCTCATTGACGTTAGCCATGATTCAGCTTGAAGAAATTTTGCTGGCAAAAATTTGTCAGTACAAGTTTTTTAACTAGGGACCCAATGCATGTACTGTTAGGAAGGAATACAATCCTGTTATAAATAAATGCATTTCTCTATGAAGAGACTGGCCTCCATAGGAAATTAGAAGTTGGAATCTCCTGATAAGAATAAAATATTTGAAAGATAAGAGCCCATTAAATAATCAATCTGTTCATCCCTTGAGTGAATCACTGTAAGAGTGTAGACAAGTGGATCAACGGAGGGAGGAGAGGGGAGATTGGAGCTCCTGGGTATTTAAAAATGTACCTTCGACTCACCTTCTTCAGAAATTGGCATTCAATAAATGAAAAAAGATTGATTGGGTGATTGTACTAAAAATACATCTTTATAAATATTGGCAAAAGAGATCTACTAAGTCAAATAGCTGCTTATGTAGCTGAATTTCCATTATTAACTATTGCTTAATCCCATGATGCTCCTCTGCTTAATGCATTAAGTATAATAAAGAAATATTTTAAGTGATAATGTCATTATTTGGTCATGCTTTTTCGGTTCTGGTTCAAACAAATTCATTAATATGTCACAAAGAAGCAACTTGATTATCATTTAAAATTTTGCAATAGAAGAGACTCTAAGGAAAAACACATTAGTATGACAGCACAGCATGTCTGAAAACACTTGAAAATATTTCAGCATACCTTTTTTGTTTGAAAGTTTGTATTATGGACTTAGTATATCGCTTCTTCTTTTGTTTAGTTTAGTTTTCCACTTTCTAGTTTTGTGGATTTTTTACATCTAATGAGTGTATTTGGGACACTTATGTAGTCTATCTTTTAAAATATATTCTAAAGAACATATATAATAAGATGAATTATCCTTAAACAATGAGGATAAGACAAAACTTATTTCTTAAAATGTAAACAGAAAATATTGAGTAGTTATTAAAAAAATACATACCTGAGGTAAGTATTTCAAATTTTAGGTCTGGTTTTCTGGTTGTTGTTTTTTTAATGCCAGTATACTGAACACTTTCTCAAAAGAAAATGCAATTCCCAGGTTTATACTCTATCTAGTTTACTGTGTCATACGGAAAGTTCTGTGTAATATAAGTAGAAATGAATGAAAATTTTCGAGTTGCAATAGACCTATACATTAATGTAATATAACGAAAGACAAAATCATTATCATTATTTCTTAAGGAAAATTTTGAGTATGAAATAGAGGGATGCTACAATATCAAATGAACTTTATCTCACATTTATCCTTCTGAACATAAGTAAATGCTGCAATTTGTCATGTGGGAACTGATGATATATAATAATTTTCTAACTTACTTGAGATGTTTGCAAATCATGTATGTCATTGAAGTTTGTGATGAAAATTCTTTATTGAAACAGATACCAAATTTTAAAAAATATTTCTGTTCTGACCTTTACAGAAATATATCAATCACTGAGTTCCAAAATTATAAAAATGCTGTGTAGGTTAAAGTTTGAATTAACTAGTCACTCTGCAAAAAGAAGAAGAAAGGGTCTAGAATGAATGCTGCTTCCCAAAGTTCACAGCATCATAAACACCATGGAGGAGTTTTACTGTAGCTCAGGAGTCAGTACATTGTGGTCCATGGATCATATGTGCATCTTCCAGTTTGTACATGTAACTCTGATGTAAAATTGAAAATGAAAACAAAACTATTAAAGTTTCCCTTATAAACATTTTAAAGGATAGTATTCAGATAATGATGATTTTGTTTGTTCTACTTCTACAAATCTTTATAGTCTCTAAAACCCACAGGGATGTCTGCTCTGTCCTCTAAGGTCTCCAGACGCAACAACTCCAAGGCGATGAGTTGGTTTGGTTTATGGGGTCACTGTGATTCCGAGCAACCACTTTTCTGTCGATTTTCATACTGTGGGGCTTGTGTGTTGCTGTGATGATGGAAACTGGTATCTCAAATCCCGACAAGTGAACACGTTACAACAGAGCTCCCAAAGTAAGAGCATGCTATGAAGGAGTGGGCTGTTCACTCCAGGGACATTAGCCATACAAAATCCTATGGGTAGCATAGACACATTATCATTTACTGAATACCTATTTCATAAGAGCAAGCCATTGTCAGAGATAGTAGCAGAAGATGAGCCTTTTAGGACACAGGACACACAAAATATGCCTGAGGAAGAGCTGCATTCTCAGGGTGGAGTCAAACATCATGACCGCTTGCAGGTATACAAAGCCTTTGGGTCCTTCATTTGCTAATGGAATACTTCTAAAAAGGAGAAGAAAAAGCTGCAAGCATCATTACTACTATGAACTTGAAATTCCAAAGTATGACGCTAGGAAAACTGGAAATTGTCAAAAATGAAATGGAACATATAAAGATCGGCTGAAATAGGCATGCATACAGACTCAGAATACCATATGGTTTACTATACAGGAAATGTTTTTCCAGATCTATCTGGAAGTAAAATGTTGTGAAAGGATAATGTTGGTCCACATTCAAGCCATCTAATCAATGCTATTATTATTATTAATATTTATTCAGCAACCATTAAAGCTAGTGATACGGAAGTTGAAGAATTCTACCAATATATTCAGTCTGAAATTAACCTAACCTGCATTCATGATGCAGTGGTAATTATTGCCTATTGGATTGTGAAAGTTGGAAACAAAGAAAAAGGCACAGTAGTTGGAAAGTATGCTCTTGGGAGACAGGAACACAGTTAGAGATCCCAGGATAAGACATTTTCAAGACAACTTCTTTATCACAAATTCCCTTCTCAACACCATAAAAAGTGACTATACACGTGGGCTTTTCAAATGAAGCACAAATAAACACAATTACCTACATCTGTGGGAAGGGGTGATGGAGAAACTGTATCAGCAGCTAAAACCAGGCAGGGGCCGATTTTGAAACAGACCACCCAGGGGTCCTATGGAAGCTAGAGTTGAAATTGAAGAACATTAAAACAACTCCACAAGAGTCAAAAATGACCATGAATATATGCAACAAATTTTCAGAATAGCTCAAGAACAAATTTGAAGCCAAATTAGAGGCAATCTGAAGAGCCGCAGGACGACACCTAGAACATCACATATGAAGAAAGCCAAAGGTCATTTAAGAAGACATGAGGGAAATAAAATACTAAAGCAAGTATCCAAACACTTGTTCTTAATCATAGAATAGCTAAGGCAATGGAGGAAATCATTGAGCCAAAGTTTAAATAGAAAATTACCAAAGGCAGCTCAGGAAGACAAGTGAAATATTAGAGTGCATTGTTCAAAATCTAGAGTTAGAAAACCAAAGGGAAGAACAAGCTCAGCATATCCTAAACTGAAATAACTCACAGGAAATAAGAAACCTAATGTTGCAATATTGAAAGATTCAATAGACAAGATAACAAATAATGCATGAAGCATCAATAGAACGTGGAAAGAAAAACAGTTTTCTTTTCACTAAAAAAAGAGGAAAATGAAAAATTAATGGACATCCAGCCATTTCAAGAGGTAGCATATGAGAAAGAACAAATGGTACCTAAGGGAGAAGCCAAAGTTGTCCTTAAGACATTAGACCAAAACAAGGCCTGAGGAATTGGTGGAATGCCAACAGAGACATTTGAACAAGCCGAGGGAGCACTGGGAGTACTCACTCATTTATTCTAGGGAATTTGGAAGATATCTACTGACTGCACTGAAACTGTTGTCAACTGTCTGGAAGAGATCTATTTTCCAACCACTCAAAGAAAGGTGACCCAACAGGCTGCTCAAATTGTAGAACCATACCATTAATATCGCATGCAAGTACAATTTTGCTGAAGATCATCCAACAATGGTTTCAGCAGTACATTGATATGAACCTGGCTGAAGTTTTGACTGGATTCAGAAGATAAGGTGGAATAAGAACTATCATTGTTTACCTCAGATGTATCTTTTCTCAATGCAGAGAATAGCAGATGTATAACTGTAATTTGTGTGGATCACAACAAACTGTGGAGAGCTTTACAAATAATGGGAATTCCAGACCACCTAATGGAGCTACTGTGGAACCTCTATATGGATCAAGAGCCAGTTATGCTAACAGAACAAGGGAATACTGCATGGTTCAGGAGGGTGTGCATCTGACTTGCATCCTCTCATCATAATTATTCAATCTATATCCTAAGAAAATAATCAGAAAAGCGGATTATATGAAGAACAATGTGGATTGGAGAAAAGCTAATAATCAATCTCTAATATGTAGATGACACAAGATGGTTTGCTGAAATTAAGGACTTGAAGCACTTACTGATGAAGATCAAAAGTTGGATTATTCACAATGAATTACAACTCAGTGTGAAGATGACCAAAATTCTCATGAATGGACCAGAATAGATGGAGACATCATGTTAAGTGGGGAAATTTTTGACGTTGTCAGGATCCCAGGTAGCTTGGATCTACAATCAGTACTCATAGAAGCAAGAGTCAAGAGAGTAAAGACTCATTGCTGTAAGTAACTCTACTACATAAGACTCCTTTCAAGTGTTGAAAAGCTAGGATGTTACTATGAAGAGGAAGGTGTGCCTGAGCAAAGCCAGATTGTTTTCAGTCCCTTCCCAAGCATGTGAAAGTTGGAAATTGAATATGAAGGAGCAAGGGAAAAAGTGATGCATTTGAACAATGGTGGTGATGTAGAGTATCATACATTAACAGTACCTGACATTGTCAAAAGAGCAAACAGCTCTGTCTGGGAGGAGAAGCGGTCAAAATGCTGCCTAGAGGCAGGGAGGCAAAACTTCTTCATTTCTCCTTTCTTGAGCATGTAGGCAAGAGAAACCAGTCCACAGACACGGCAGATGCTTTGCAATGTGGAAAGGCAGTGGAAAGGAAGGTCCTTAACATAATTAATTGATACAGTATTCACAACAATTATTTCAAAAATGTGAATGGGTACTCAAAAATAACAAACAAAACCCCCGACACTCATTTGTTTTTTTGATGTGAGGTAGAGAGTGCATTTGGGGTTTGCTCTACAGGCCAGACTGCTAATCAAGCTTTCTATTTAGAGGTTCTGAAAAAATTGTATAACAGTGTGAGACAAAAGAAGGCCTGTTTTGTGGCAGACACAACAGTGCACCTCCTTATGCAGCCATTGCAGTGTTCCAGTTTGGGGCAAAAAACAACAAAAAGCATGTCTTTCTTGCCCCACCCTCCTTACTCACCTGAAATTGCTCCATTGAACTTCTTTTTGTTTCCTTGAATAAGAGTACTTTGAAGGTGAAAAGGTTGTTTCTAGTTCAGAAGCATTAAAGCCCACATGGAAGAAGCACACCAACCGGTGTGATCACCAGGTTCCAAAGGGTCCAGGTATAAGGCATCATGCAAAAAAAAAAAAAAGAATATATATATATATATATATATATATATATATATATATATATATATATATGTGTGTGTGTGTGTGTGTGTGTGTGTGTGTGTGTGTGTATACCATAGTGAATGAAGGGGAAACTGCAGAGTGGAGACCCGAGGCCCAAGTGTCGACCACAGTAGAGCCCCTCATAGAGGGGTTTAGGAGAGGAGATGGGTCAGTCAGGGTGCGATGCAGTACCGATGAAGAACACAGATTTCCCACAGATCCTGGATGCTTCCTCCCCCCAGCTACCATGATCTGAATTCTACCTTGCAGGACTGGATAGGGCAGAGGTTGTACACTGGTGCATATGGGAGCTGGAGGCACAGGGAATCTAGGGTGGATGATAGCTTCAGGACCAGGGATATGAGGGGCGATCCTGGGAGAGTGGAGGGTGAGTGGATTGGAAAGGGGGAACTGATTACAAGGATCCATATGTGACCTCTTCCCTGGGAGATGGACGGCAGAGAAAGGGGGGAAGGGAGACTCCGGATAGGGCAAGATATGACAAAATAACAATCTGTGGATTATCAAGGGCTCATGAGGGAGGGGGGAGCAGTGGGGAGGGAGGGGGAAAAAAAGAGGACCTGATGCAGAGGACTTAAGTGGAGAGCAAATGCTTTGAGAGTGATTACGGCAAAGAATGTACGGATATGCTTTATACAATTGATGTATGTATATGTATGGATTGTGTTAAGAGTTGTATGAGCCCCTAATAAAATGTTTTAAAAAATTAAATATATAGTTTCAATAAAAATGTGTTTTGGGGGTTATATCCTCATAAAAACAATTGTCGGGAAGGTGTAGAACCAGTTGGAATTTTATTCTGATGTACATAAGGTCACTGTGAGTCAGAACTGACTCAGAAGCAACTAATGGCAACAACAATATAATTCTGCCATGGCTAGTGAAGGGTGGGATTGATTATGTTTACACCAATTATTCAAAGGCTACACAATAAAATATATATTTCTATTTTATTGGCTACTCAGTACATATTTTAGAGGAAATATAAATATATAATAACATTTAACTTTTAGAACATTTACATTATCATATAAAACAAACCAAGGTAAAAGTTATAAAAAAATTAATAGCATTGTACATCATGTTCAATTTTGAGGAGTTACTGGATTTGAAAAAAGGGAAAATAAAATATTTCCCCTTTGCTATTCATAATTAAGCAGGACAATAGCGATTTAATAAATGTGTATGAAAATGTGGTTTTATGCTACTACACAATGTGGGTCCCTTATCCATGGTGAGGTCAATTAGCTCAGACAGAGATGTTCCCTTTCAGGATAACAAAGGTAGTTGTGTAACTGCTGGGCTATCGCAGAAAATGTGGCTCTTTCTCAAATAGAAAAAACAGACCCAAAGAAATAACACTACTAACAACTGAACCAAAGCAAACCACCCCACTGCTATCAAGTCCAGTCTGACTCACAGGGACCCCGTAGAACTACGTCACAGGGCTTCCAAGTCTGTACATCTTTACAGAAGCAGATTAACACATCTTTCTCCTATGACTTGCCTGGTGGTTTCAAATGGTTCGTATTTTCGTTAACAGTCCAGTGCTTAACCCATTGTGTGACCAAGGCTCTCATAACAACTGCAACCAACTCGTCCCCCCACACCACCATCTCGCCCCCGTTTTTATTTCAAAATTAATCAGTCAGGCAAGCCACCTCCATTTCCCTCAGAAAAGATGAGGAAGCAGTGAGAGGCCAATGGCTTTATATTGAAATAATTGGCTCCCCAAGTGGGAAACAATGCAGAAAGGTTCATTCAGGAGGCACCCCTGTGCCTCAATGACAAGCTTATGCATATTAAGAGATGGTGGCTTCTTAACAGTAACACACAAGAGTACAGAATAATCATTTCCTAAAGTGTTGGCAAACGAAAATGAGATTTGGGTTATTATATTATACAAAATAACTGAATCCATTAGACATGCACTGGACTCTGACTTCCAGGAAATGACACCGTTATATAGCAATGGAGAGGTCAATTATTGACATGAATTGCCCAATTGGTATCTGTAGTTATATGCTGGAGTTTTAATTTTTAGAAAGATCACCTCATACGATCTCACTCAAAAATCACTGCCATTGACTCAATGCAGACTCATAATGACGTATAGGACAGGGTACAACTGACCGAGACGGTAAATCTATACAGACTAGAAGCACCCCACTCCCCGTATCCCACCATCATGTGGCTAGTGCTTTCAAACTGCCGACCTTGCAGTTAGCAGCCCATTGCGCAATGCCACCTGGGCCCTCTTCACGTGGAAGTCACGCGAAATTTTTCTATCAATGCAGAGTGTGCATTTAGAGGTATTGAGAAAAAAAACAAAAACAAAGCAAATTCCATATTTAGAAAGTCAGGATGACTTCTGACTCTGATGACAAGATTGTGGTAAGTGATTCTACCAAGAATAGAAAATAGAACATTTTATAAAAATAAATAAAATTGTTTGATGAAGTCAGATAATTTTTATTAAACCAAAACTTGAGTGGGTAGGATCCCAGAAAAATAAATTATAATTTGTAAGGTCAGACAGATATTTAAACTCCCCCCCCCCCTTTAGTGGACCTTTATAACTTTGTATCATGGAAGAAAGTTCTCAAAGTTACGCATAAAGAAATTTTTTTTTAAAGAAGAAGAAGACCAATCTTTCTGCAATCTCATAGCTTTAGGATGACAAGAATAGTTTAGGGATAAAAATTCAGTTAGGATCCAAAGTTCCAAGAGGGATAAGAAGCGGAGGTTTCAAGTCCGATGCGATTTCTTGTCTTGAAATTTTCTTTTTCCAAAGAAAACCAGAAATCAAGTAGACTTAGAAACTAAGATGCTATTCAGTAGTACCAGCAGTCTTGTAATACTGCGGACATACAAATTGAAGCTCCAGTTTCCTCAAGGTCAAGGGCTGTGATATGAGGAGCAATTTGACCTGATGATAAATTACTCCCCAGGAGGAAATGTAAATTACATAAATAGATGAAATTTTTCTTTCATTAATAGACTTATTTATTAAAGAATAGCTTTAAGTTTACAGAACAGTTGAGCACAAAATACAGTGAGTCTCTGTATATTCCCTTTCTATACTACAGTTTGCCATTAATTAACACCTTGCATGAAAATGCCATATTTATTACAATTGAAGAACCAATTAATGCAATATTATTAACTAAAATCTATAGATTATAGTAAGGCTTATGTTGTTTTGTTTTACAAATCTATAGATGTTCACCAATTTATACTAACATATAAAAAAACCTATTCTAAAAGCATAAATTAAAAATATTCGGAGTCCTTCCTAATTATTTCTTCTTTCTTCTCCCAAATTATCTTTATTGTTATGCCTTTTCCAGAATGCCATATATCTGGAATCATACACTATGTAGCTTTTCCAGACTGGATTATTTCACTGAGTAACATTCCTTTAAGGTTCGTTCGTGTCTGTCAATAATTTTTATTGATGAATAACACAGCATTGTACAATTTATTACAGGTTATGTGCTAATTCATGTAGTGAAGGACATCTTTGTTGCTTCTGAGTTGTGAAAACAATGAATAAAACTGCTATTAGCATTTGTGTGTGTGTGGTGTGGATGTATGTGTTGATATGTTTTCAGCTCATTAGAATAAATGACAATGAATATGAGTGCTAAATAGTGTGATTTCTTGTTTTCCAATTTGTATAACATTTTGTGTTTATATAATCCCAAGTCACTACCATCAAGTGGTGACCCTGTAGGACACAAAAATGATAAAACCAAACACTGACCCTGTGGTTTACCTCTTATGGGGAGTAGAAAGCCTCCTCTTTCTCCTTAGGAAGAGCTGGTGGTTTCAAACTGCTGAACTCAGATGAAGCAGCTGAAAACATAATCACTACACCACCTGAGTTCTCTACATTGTATGATTATCTATGTAAAAAATCTACTTAATGTCATCAAATTTACTTTATCATTGAGCATTCACAGAAATGAGTGAAGCCCTATGGCTCTGGGTTTTCATCAATATTTATCAATGGTTTGGATTTTAGTCAGTCTAATAGTGACTTGAACTTTTCTGTGGGTTGCCAAGCGTGTAACTCTTTAGGGGAGTAGAAATACTCATCTGTCTCCTGCAGAGCGACTGGTTGTTTTGAACCTATGACTGTGGTTAGCAGCCCAATAAGCCACACAGGCTCCACTAGGTCACTAGGCCACGCAGGCTCCATTAGGAGTTTTCAAACCAAAGCAACACAGTGAGAGGACGTTATATGTCCATCTGGGGATGGCGGTCTTCTCTGTGCATTATCTGCAGCTAATGTACAAAGGCATCACATTTTTAATCAACTCGTTTGCATGCTAAAGATGAACAATAAGTAAAGCAGACCAAAGAATAATTGATATATCAGAATAATAGTGTTGGCAAAGAATACGGGGAATACTATAGTCTTGCAGCAGAGCAATAATTCTCTTGAAGAAAGTACAGCCAGAATACTTCAGCATTGAGCATGGTGAGACCTACTCTCATGCACTTTGGACATCGTATTAGGAGAGACCAGTTCCTGTACAGGGACATCATGCTTGGTAAAGTATAGATAGAATCAATAAAAAAGAGGAAGATCCTCAGGGAGATACCTACCACCCTTCCTGTAACAAGGGGTCAAACATAACAATTGTGAGAGTTGTGTAGAACCCAATAGTTTTTCAATATTTTGCACATAGAGTTATGAGTCAGAGATGACTTGAAACACTCTAGCAACAGCAATAACACTTCATTTTTTGATGCTAATATATGTGATTTTATTGTTTTCTTCCCTTTTTGCTTTATTTGAGGAAAGAATTGATGTTTATATTAACCT
Source organism: Tenrec ecaudatus (assembly GCF_050624435.1). Classification (NCBI taxonomy): domain Eukaryota; kingdom Metazoa; phylum Chordata; class Mammalia; order Afrosoricida; family Tenrecidae; genus Tenrec; species Tenrec ecaudatus. The sequence continues at coordinate 33,237,061 of NC_134540.1, forward strand.
TGTGTTGAACAATGTTAATATGATTACTTATTAATTCCAGTCATTTTAAAAAATGGATATTTTGAGATTTCCTTTCACATATCCTTTCTTGGCTTTCATCAACAAAGATCACTTGATTCATTGTTTTCCAATTTGTATAACGTTTTGTTTTGTTAGGCTTTAAATTTGTAGCTAGGGAATTCTAATGTTAATAATGAACAGGCTTCCTTGCCTTTTGTTAGGGAAAAATATGGATTTTCATGCCCATAAGTCTGATATTAATTGTAGTAGTCATTACATATTTGTTACCAAGTTCAGGAGTTACTTATATTTCTAGTTTGCTGAAAATGCAGGAATTGATGATGGATTTTATAAAATGTGTTTCTATATTCATTTATATTATATCATTTTCCTTCTTTAATCAGTTGATTGATGAATTGCATTAATTATTTTTAACCTGAAATGAAATTTGAATGCTTGTGATAAACCAGACTTGGCTGTGGTATATCATTCTTTTCATATATTGTTAAACTTTTGTATTAACATTTCATTGAGAAATTTTCCACCTATATAGAATAGAAATATTAATTTTTAGTTTGGATTTTCTGCAATTTTTAATCAAATTTAATCATTGGATTCATTATAAACTTAAAGAATAAATAGTGAGCTATTCACTCTGCTTCTATTGTCTATAAAATGTACCCATAACTAATATAATTTCTTTCTTAAATGTTTTATAAAATTCACTGATGTAATTGCTTGGATCTACAGTTTTCTATATTAGAAGGATACTAATTAATAGTTAACTTTATTTAATAAATTAGATATATTCAGCTTACATACTAATAATGCATTAGCTTGTGTAGATTGAATCTGTAGATACATTTTTCCATCTCCCTTAAGTTATCAAACACTTGGGCACTGAGTTTTCTTAATACTGTTTTACTATTGTTTTAATGATCATAGGATTAAAGATTTCAATCCTTGGTCTTCATCATTGAGTGCTACAATTCTTTTTCATTTTCAGCAAGCAAGATTGTGACCTCTTTATATTGAAGGTTGTTAAGAAACCTTCCTCCAATCTCGCTGCTGCTGTCCACTTCCTGACCCTCCTCTTCATCTTTTTCTATTTATTCTTTGAAATGAAATTGTCACTAAAGACCACAGTCAGTTTCAATATTAATTTATTTCCTTTCTTCTTCTTTTTTTTAAGCTACTGTTTAGGTTTTGGGGATCAAGAATGCGGAGGGCACTTTGGTTTGAGTGTTTGCTTGGTTTTAAAGAAACAGTATATATATTTACAGAGCCTTCTCAAGAAATGAAATCAACAATAATCTCCTGTTGAACCCTCCCTATATGTGGTTCTTCCCTCCCTCCTCCATTCCTCCATTCCCTCTTCTCTCCACCCTCGATGACCTCCACTGCCCCGCTCCGTTTCTTCCCCCATCCCTGGGCTCCTTGTAGCCATCAGAGTCTCATCTACTCATCTACTGATATATACATTGTTTTTCTTTTTGTTTGTTGCCTCATAACAGTGGCATTATTAAATACTTATTTTTGTAAGATTGATTGACTTTGGTGTTCATAATGTTCCCAAGCTTTGTCCCTATCTTGTGATGTTCGAGAGAATTTTCATTGTTTTTTTATTGATATATAAAATTCAATTACATGAATGTACCATTACTCTATAATTTGTGTTTTAGTGGTTTCTGAGTTTTGATATTATGGAATTTGCTGCAAAAACATAGGTGTGCATATGTCTGTTCATGTTGTATTCTTGATGTCTTTCGGGTACATAACCAGGAAAGAGCTTGCTGGATCACAAGGCACTGGGGTTTAGATTTGTTTTAGGAAGTGCCATATTGATTTCCATAGTGGGTGTACAATTCTACAGAACCACCAGCTGTATGAAAGCATTCCTACCTCTCAGCATCCTAATTCAAGCACTTCAGCGTCTCTATTTGCTCGATACAAATTGAAGAGTGTGGGCAGAGGCCCAGTCCCTAAAGCACCTCTCTCCTAATTTAAATCATTCAGTATGCCGTGGTCTTATTTTCACAACTGCCTTCTCATCCATGAACGGGTTCCACATGAACACAGGTGAGTGCTTGGAATTCCCATCCTTCCCAGGCGAGTCTGTAGTTTATTGTGGTCCATACAGCTGATTACCATTGTAAAGTCCATGAAATACAAGTAAATAGATTTCTGATATTCTCTATTTTCTTCCAAAATCCATCTGACAGAAGTGATATCCCTTGTTTTGTGTCCTCCTCAAAATCCTGAATTGGGCCTGAATATCCAGCAACTCCCAGTCAATGCAATGCTTCAATTGTTATTGAATTACTTTCAGCAAAATGTCATTACTTGCTGGTGATATTAATAATATCATTCTATAATTTGTGCATTGTGTTGGATCACCTTTCTTTGTAATGGATCCAAATATGGATCTCTACCAGTCAGTTGTCCTGGTAGCTGTCTTTCAAATTTCTTGGCAATTTCAGTGCTTTATCAGCTTAATGAAACATTCCAATTGATATTCAATTTCTGGAGCCTTAATTTGGCTAATGTCTTCCAGGTAGCTTGGACTTTTCCCTTCAGTAACATCAGGTCTTCATCATATACTGCCTATTGAAATGGTTAAACATCGACAACTTCTTGAATATTCAAAGACTGTGTATTCTTTCCATCATTTTTAACGCTTACTGCATTGTTCAATATTTTGCACATAGAATCTTTCAATATTGCAACTTAAGGCTTGAATATTTTATTTCTGTCAGTTTAATATATGATAATTGTGCTCTTTTTCTTTTATATCTCTAGGTTTGGGTACATTTCATTGTGACATTTTATTTTGTCTTCTCTAGCTTCCCTTGGAGTTTTCTCTTAAGCACTATTAGTCAGCAGGGTTTTGTTTCCCCATTTTCCTTAGCTACTCTATGATTTAGTACAAGTCCCCGAGGCTATTTTCACATCCAAATCCATCCTTGATTACTTACCTGTCTTTTTAATAACCTTTTGCTTTTTTCATGTATAATGTTCTTGAAGTTATCCCACAGCTCATCAGCTGTTCTGTCATTAGTGTTCGATGCATTAAATTTGTTCTTGAGATGTTTTCAAAGTTCAGGTAGGATAGACTCAAGCTCATAGTTTAGTTTTTGTAGACTTTTAAAAAATTTTCTTCAGTTTCAACATGAACTTAGAGATGACCAATGGATGATCAATTCCACAGTAGACTCCTGGCCTTATTTTAGTTGCTGATATCGAACTTCTCCATTGTTTCTTTCCATAAATGTAGTCAATTTCATTTGTGAATATTTCATTGGAAAAGTCCATATATATATATATTCATAATTTGTGGTGTTGTAAGAAAGGTATTTGTGACTTTGGTCATATAAAATTATCGTATATACTTGAGTATAAGATGACCCAAATATTAGCTGAGGCACCTAAGTTTACCACAAAACTGCATAAAAATTGTGCTGAAAAACTTGGCTTATACACAATCATATAGGGTATATCATGAGATCTTCATCAAAGTATACATATTATTGGTAAATCTTCTATGCATGACCTCTTTAAAGGGTTGCAAAGTAAAGTTGTTGCATTGAGGACTACGGTGTGACTAACCAAACTCATGGTATTTTCAATCATCTCATAAGCATGTGATGGTTGGACATTGAATAAAGAGGATCAAAGAAGAATGGATGCATTTGAACTATGTTGCTTATAAATACTTTTGAAAGTCTTGTGGACTGACAAAAGAACATACACCTGTGTTTTGGAAGAATGTTCCTAAGAGGCAAGGATACTGATATTTCATCTCTAATACTTTAGAAATCTTACCAGGAGAGACCAATTTCCTGGAAAATTTACTGTGCTTTGTAAAGTTGAGAGGCACTAAAACAGGAAGATCTTCAATAGATGCAGTTATCCAGTGGCTACAGCAATGAACCTGAACATGACAACAATTGGGAGGATCGTGAATGACCTGACAGTGTTTCATTCGGATAGAACAGAACCAACGTGGTGGCACCTAACAATGATAACGTAGAACATGAAAAAGATCTCAGAACTAGAGGAAAGTCCATTAATAATACATGCTGTGCAGATAACCCAACATTGCTTGCCCCAAATAAAGACATCTACGAGGGCTTAATTATGAAAATCAGAGATTAGAGCTGCAGTGTAGGTTACACCTGAATGTGAAGAAACCTGAAATCCTCATAACCATACCAATAAATGCATCATGGTACATGTAGAATAAATGAAATTGTTAAAGATTACGTTTTTCTATCAGTAGATGATATCCACAAAAACACACATCCTGAAAGATAATGACACATTCCATTGTGCAAATCTGTTGCAAAATACATATTTTAAATTAAAAAAATTAACTTTCATGACTGATAGCAGCCTTCCCCAAGCCTTTTTAATTGCCTCATGTCCAAGTCCAAGCTGCACAATGTAAAGAAGAAATCAGGATAGTCGATGAATTTATATTGTGCCTTCAGTGAAAAATATTCAGTAGGCTGTCAGAGAACTAATGAATTAGTCCTAGAAGAAGTCAAGCCAGGATGGTGCATAGAAGTAAGATTTTGACTTTGTACATAGGATGAGACTATCTCACTTATGTTGACATGTCATTAGTGAAGAAAAGAGCATAATATTTGTAAAAGTAAAAAGTCAGCAAAAGTAAAATAATTCCTTAATTTGATAAATTGATTCATTGGACCCAAACATACCAACGATCACAAAGATGGCACAGAATCCACCAATAATGGTTCTCTAATAGAGAAGGCTGCCAGGAGTCAAAGCCAACACACAGGCAAATAGCAAGAAAAGGTAAAATTGTATCATTTTTAAAGTTATTATGCCTACTACCCAAAGAAAAAGATTACAATATGTTAATTAATAATATTGGTGCTATTATTCACAAGACTCTGTGAAGTGAATTTTTATATTCATTTTTAATTTATATCAAATTGAAGGACCTGATCAGGAAAATGAGAAGATAGATGCTGCTTCTAACTCCCAATTTTCTCTTCAGTAAGACAGACATTGAGACTGGTTTAATGAAGACTCACAATGTTCTCAAACAATTTAATTAATAAGTTTTCCTGTTCTGGTATCATGCATGGGCCTGGAGCCTGCATCTCTTCACATTAAGGCATTTTACAGAAGTCTCTGTCTTTGTCAATATGACAGGATACTTGCCACAGATGATATAGGGATCATAAAGAAAAAAGTAGACGAGAAAGAGCTTTGGGCGGGAATTTAATGGCATAAATTCTCAACCTGTCCCTGTTCCTAAAATCCGTTGCCGTCTGAGAAAGTTGCGTAACTTCTGAGGCCTTGAGCTCCTCCTTTGTGATATATAAGGTGGAACTGAAAGGTAAAAAATGATAGGGAAACTATCACTTCAAAATTCTCAGTTCCCTGAGCCCATCTTTACCTGAAGGGGAAATTGAAGTTCATTAAGTGAACTTTTTATATCCACTCTTAGAATAGACAAGAGATCAGAGTGACGCTTTCCTGGGTAGTATTTATCAAAACAGAACTCTGATTTCACTTCAGGAATTGTTATCAATAAGACATGCTCTCAGCCAGAAAAGGAACTGTCCCATTTGTCTTTTCCTTAACTTCTTCACGGTCACTAGTTTGTAACACTTCCCCCTCTAGAGAAATAACTGCCTGCTTCCCATCAGTCTCATTACTACTCCCTTCAGTGAACTCCTGGCTGATGCCCAGCCAGGGTGCTGTTCTTCAAGTGGAGTCTGGCAATGACAATAGAGATAACTGATTAGACAGACGAGTGGTTGGATTCTTTTCCTATCTGGTTTTTCAGCAAAGTCAAATAACAAGCCTGTAGGCCAGCTGCTCAGAGCAAATTCTTGCTTTAGAAAGGAAAATAAACGGGGATGAGTAAGAGCTTTGTCTGTCCTCTGTATCACTAACTCAGGTTTCAATTTTTAAAGGTAGTCATTAAGTTATGACTGTAACCCTTACTTTTATAAGTATGTATATTTAAATTTTATTTAGCTTGATTTAAATTTGAAAATGAATGACTACTTCATTTTTACATTATATTTGCCAAATTGACTTTTTTAATGCTTTTGCTGGATAGTCACATTTCACAGCAAATCTGCAGATAATAAATAAAGAGAAAAATATTGAGGGAAACCCATCATAAATAAATTCATTATTATCCAATTTTGCATGAATTACCAGTAGATTATATTTCTGCACTTTTGGAAGATGCAGATTAAATGTGGTGGAATGGGAATTATTCAGTAATTATAGATATCTAGGAAGAAGTAGTAGAAGTTATTTGTGCACTTTATAGTTTTTTTTCATTGAAAATCTTTATTTGGAAAATTGGAACATCAAATTATACAGGAGAAGCTATCAACCTGATTTGTTCATTTGCATCTAGTCAATTTACATAAGCATTTTTAGAAAATTAAGATCTAGGTTTTATATAAAAGGTACATTTGCTTGATGAATATAAAAAATATTACCTCATATTAAGTTACTTTAATAAGGACAATTCACAATGAGTTCATTGAAGTTTTACTAAACAATTAAAATTTCTTTTAAAAGTATGAACATTTAATTAAATAGAAGGAGTGTTCTCCCTTATCAGTGTGGTTAGATGTCATCAAAGAGTGGGTTCTGGGGGACAATAATCTCTGTGCCACAGACCAAAGGCTTCTTGATCGTGTACTATTCCCACAGTTATCCCTCCATCGGAGTCTACCGCTGCAGCCCTGTGATGTTGATCCATGCATGGCGAGACATCTTCTCTTTCACTGCCTCCGTCTATGGTAGAGAGGTGTTCTCTTCCTGGATTTGGTCTCTTCTGCTAACATTTCCAGAGTGACAGAACACTGCCTTACTCTTCTTGCTTCTAAAGAACATTCTGACTGTGCTGCTTGCAAAACACATCAGTTTGCTTTTCAATATTCTTCAGCAACGCCATGATCCAAGAGCATCCATTACTCTATGGTATTTCTTATTTATTATCCATCTTTCACATGCTTCTTAGCAATTGAAAATATGTAAGTTTGGGTCATGCAACTTAGGGCATTGTTATTTTATAAATTTTAAACTATTATTATGTAAGTAAAGCGTCACAAAGTAGATCATGAGTTTGTTATTTAATGCTGTAATGTTATTTTGTTTCAACTCATCCTTTTTCATCTCTGCAAAGTCTCACAGCTGATCCCATTCCTCCCAATGCTTCCTGTTCTCATCCCAGCACAGGACAGTGCTTGATGTATTGCCTCCAGACTCGATGAGTGTTGCTGTATATCCAAGCGAAATAAAATCCTCACACTTAAAAATATTTCTTTTTCTGTTATGATTCCTCTTGGGCCTTTTGTGAGGGTATTTGCTTTCTTGGTGTTGAAGTATACTCCACATGGAAGATTACAATCCTTGATCTTCAACACCTCTTCGTTTACAGCAAGCTGTTAAATAATTTTTATATTCTGTTGGATCACTTATTTTTGGATTGAGCAGACCAGTGGATCACTCTCAGTCAGTTGGCTCCGTAGTTGTATTCCAAATTTGGCATGGCCATGGAGGTGCTTCCAGAATTGCATCGATTAGTTGAAACATCTCCCCTGATATTCCATCGAGGCCTGGAGGCTTTTTGCTACCCTCCTCTCCTCAATGCATTTAATCCAGCTCGGACTTCTCCCCCACTTGGGGGTCTTCTTATACGTTCCACTGGTGGCCCTGAAAGCCTTAATGGCACAGTTTTAAAGAGGTCTGCTGCTAACGGAAAGATCCTTGTTTCAAACCCACTAGGAAATCCATGAGAGAATTTTGTGGTAGATGGTAACCTTGGTAACCCTATGAGGTAGGTCAGGATAAATTCACCACTAGTGGGTATCGATTAATATGCTAAGGAAATCATATGGTAATTACTTTTATATAAACACATCCAAGAAAATAAAGAATATGACGATATTATTATAAAATATATTTTTAATTTATCTTTATACCTTTCAATTACAATGCATATGTAAAAAGCTTCTACTCCTGACCTCATCAAGTAAGTAAAGGTTGGCATTTTAATAGAATGAGAAAATGTTTTATTTCTATAGTGTGAGGTATTTCACAAGAGCATGTTTATTCGCTGTTGTGATTTTATAAGCTGCATTAGAACTTGTGTTTGCCAGATGACCTATTATTTAGCTGATTCATGCATGTGTTTTATAATTTAAAGGTCAGAGCTATCCATTAAACTTATTAACATCAAGCAATATGCTTTTAATCAAAACTGCTTCTGTTTGAACTTCAGTGCTTTTATGTCATGAAAGCTAAAGGAAGATTTTAATATGCTAAAGTTGTTTTTACTCCACATAAAAAAATTGAGTGGCAGTTATCAAAAATAAGGAGAAGCACATAAGCCTGTTTAATCTCCTAGGATATATTCAGAATAAGCTTGTTTATCATATTAGTAAAACAGCATTGTGTTTGTCATTTTCTGTTTCAGAAGAAAATGCCAATAATTCTGATTAGTTTCTTCTTGATCAAAGAATATTTTCCCTTATTCCTCTTTTATCACATTGTCTTTAAGGGACATTTGATACCGAAGGGCCATTTGACCCTGATTTTGACTGTTGTCTACCCACTTTTACAAATGTGAGATCTTCTTTCTTTGTCTTTTCAAGGACTCACATTCTCTTGGTTCACTCCAGTCTAAATGGTCTCTTCAATTCTTGGTGCCTGATTCCTTGAAATAAATCTTCTCCAGGATTGACACGCAGGTTTCTGAATCTTCTTAGGTTCACCCTACTTCCATAACAGGGGCTGAGTTGATTTTAACACATGGCAAAACCATGCATGTAGAATAAAACGTGCTTTATAGGAATTTCAATAGCTGGTGTCTCAGACATGGAAAAGCAGGCCTATATTCTGAGGCCTCGCTGAGTAGATTCCAACCTCTTAAAGTGGAGCATATTATATGTACATAAAAGAAATTATTTTCTAGATTCCCTTAAATCAACTTTCATGTGCAGAGTTAAATATACTAATCCCAGAAATACACATAGATGTCTTGCTATCTTTTTGGACTCACACATGCTCATATAGGTAACCTAATACAGTGTTTAATAAAAAAAAGGTGATATTTCCCTTGGACAAATACAATACAGCATTGCTTGCAAAAATTCGTGAGCAAAGTGTGCAATATATTTAAGAGGAATAATTGTGCATTACTAAAGCTACATGAACAGAAGCTGCTATAAGTAAGTGGGAGAAAATTAATATATACACAAATCCACACATATTGCTTTGACATAAAACCTTATCTCATTAATACAAAAAAATCCAAATAAAATTAAAACTCAAAATAATCTTGGTTGAAAAACAGTATAGCTACTGTTTTATGGATACAGAATTGAGGTTCATAGAATTTAAAAATACTTGCCAGTTTACTAAATTGTAACTTGTCTGTGCCTATCTTCTCCATTAGTTTTGGGACTTCTTGTAAAGAATTTATTTATATTTGTCTATGCTCTTGTGTAGCATATAATAAATGCCCCACCAGAACAAAAATGCTAAATTTTAATTCTGCTCTATGACATTGTAAAACTGCTTATAAGAGTCCATATTCTGATTTATTTTAATGTATTTTTCTGTTCACAGTTTTCATTTTAGATGTTCAGTGAAGTGAAATGATTTGCCATGAACCTCCAATCTGGACTTTATAACTCCTCTTCAGCAGGTGGATGGGAACATGCAAATCATGGGTAGAGGATTCTAACTCAGGGACTGGTCATTTTGCCATCCTTTTCATTATAAAATTGAACCACTTCATAGGAAAGATGGAAGACAGTCTCATGTCCTGGACATAGAGGAATCACTCTCAGCCCACATAGAGAAGCAGGAGCCCAGAGTTCATAAGGCGGAATGGCAGGCATCCCAGATCACGGACCATATTAAGCTGAGTGACTTTTGGCAGTCTTCAGTGCTAAAGGCAGTAGACGATGGGCCATCACTAGGAGAGGCCAAGGACCAAAGTGAGACAACGCTGTCTGCGTGGCTGAGAAGAGGTACGGCAGACAAAAGAACAGTGTATTAATTGCTTTGATTTTCCTTTTTTAGTTCCTGATTTATAACCACTAGGCCTGCAGTTCAAAACCACCAGCTGCTCCTCCAGAGAAAGATGGGGCTGTGCACTCCCCTACACTTACAGTTTGGGAACCTACAGGAACTGTTGGGCCTCACCCTCTAGGGTCACAGTGAGTCAGAATCTACTCAGTGGTAGTGAGCTTATTTTTTGTTTGTGACTTTCCTAACAAGCCCCACAATCTTGAGGGTCATTTGTGAGTTCTGTGGCCATGGCAATGGAATTGCAAATTTCATAGATAAGTAGAGAGCCTCATGTGGGAAAATAGGAAGCAGAATAGGAAAGGACAGGGTGAGAGCATTTTGATCTCTGCCTCATGTCAAGTATGCTTCAGCTAGTGTGGAGTTATACTCTCCTTCCTTCTTTTGTAGCTGGAAGAAGACAGACAGGACCCTCTCATGATTTTCTCAAGAGCTATTGCTAACCATTTGAAATAGAGAATCTTTAAGTATCCTTTTTTTAAACTAATGAATACATGTAAATCATTGGTAAAAATTAATTAAGAACATATAATATAGTCAGAGCTACTTTTGTCATATCTGAAAAATGCTAGTGTTGTGCTTCCATACAATTAAAACCTAAGAATTGACATTTAAATTATCTTTCTTTCTTTTACATGTATAAAGGTTTAATGTAATTAAATAATCTTCGGTGTAGTAGAGCAATTAACTTTTTTGTTAAAATGTTCATGCTTTAAAAATTAAAAGTAGGAACAATTTCATTAAAACATGACCAGAGTAGCACATAGACCTATTTTCAAAGTTGTATTACTCTTCCAAAACAGATTCTTATCTAATACAAAGGAGCAGCAGTTGTACAGATTTACATTATATGTACTCCACATATTCGCTAGAAAAAAATTAAGGACTCTTATTGAAATAAGGAAATTGAATTTCCAATGAAACAAAACTTCAGTTATGGTCAAGTACAGCTAAGACTATTTAAATAGAAAAACAAATGGATAAAATAGGCAAAGAGGTTCTGATCAAAGGCACTGAAGAAGAGTATAGTGACTAGTAGTGCAAGGGGGAGGGATAAAACTTTCAGCACAAGGTATAAACTACTGAAAATATTAGGATTCCAGTTCATAAATACATGGGTTTATTCCTGAAAAATCATATTTGAAGAAGTCTCGATGATCAGTAAATGGCTGCAGACAAGTTCTCTTACTAATGCAATTTGTCTTAGTCTCATTAGAGAACCCTCAACAAAAGAGAGAAAATTCTAATTCAAATGGTGACATCAAAGGAGTTCTGTTCATCAGCTGAAGTCGAAGTGGAGAGGTCAGCACAGAAAGTTAGGCTGATCCGATTTTAGGAGCCCTGAGACATAATATTGATAGGTTTTAATGAAGAACACAGTATAATTCCAAGAGCTTATTAGAAAGGATTTTTTAAGAAATATGGAAAGTGAATGCTGAGAAAAAGATAAAGTTTTGTCAAGGAATTACTTGCCATCCGGGCAAGGCACCACCTCATTCTTAGAGGGTAGCAAGAGCTGTTCTGCAAAAATTTCATTGGGAAATCTTAACTCTTTTACCTTAGAGCCCCGCTCTCCTGCTCTTACTGCTCCAGTCTTTTTTTTTTTCCCCTAAATTCAAAAGTAACTGAAAAGAAATATGTGAGTCTCTCAAGGAGAGTGAAAGGGAATATAAGCTGAGTCCCCCACGATGCCCAAATTGCCATTTTGGTGTATTGTCAAATGAAGAGCTATGAATTATTTAGAGAATAGTTGTTATCAGGCACAGTGAGGTTATTTCCAACCTGGTGGACCTATGTACAACAGAACCCAACAATTCCTGGTCATGCAGCATCCTCACAAATCTTACGTTTGAAGTTATTGATGCAGTCACTGTGTCAATCCATTTCCTTAAAGATCTTCCTCTTTTTCGCTGACTCTACTTTACAAAGCATTGTGTACTTTCCAGCGATGGGGTTTTCCTGATAACCCTTCCCAAATAAGCAGACAACATTTTACCATTCTTTCTCCCAAGGTACATTCCATCACTATTTCTGTGAACAAGCATAAAACTCATGCCATTGAGGGAATGGTGACTCATAGTGACCCTGTAAGACAGAGCAAAGCTGCCAACTTGCATTTCCAAGACTCTAAATCTTAGCCAGAACAGACAGCCTCCTGCAGACTGACTGGTGCGTTCCCTCTACTGACCTGGTGGTAAGCAGATTTTGGATGTCCATGGTACTTTCCATATTCTTTACCAGCACCGTAACTCAAATGCATCAGTTTTTTACTGATCTTCCTTATTCCTGGTCAAGGTTTCACACGCACATAAGACAATGGATGTGTTTGGCTGGCTTTTCTAAAGAAAAAAATCCAGTGACACCCATTCATGTGTAAAAAGGAGACTTAGATCAAGTAGTAATTATATCTCAAAAAGGCATCAAAGCCCATTCTTACTCTAGTCCATATGTCCAATGTTAGTCCACAAGTCTCTCTTCAGACGAATGTAGTCACTGGTTGGTGACACAGGGATGGTGAATCAGCAAGTGGAAGGATTACAGGTCGGTGGTTGCAGAGTTGTCTGTATCCAATGCCAGTGTTAACATGGCAGTGCACTGACAGCTCTCAGGTTTGGCGGGCAGGAAGGCAGGAAGGTGGCAGGGCAGAGAGAGAGAGGCAGTTCCCAGAGTTCCTCACTTTCATACAAAAGGAAGGTGGCAGGGCAGAGAGAGAGAGAGAGACAGTTCCCAGAGTTCCTCACTCTCATACAAAAGGACATAACCCCCAGGAGGTGTCACCAAGCTATCACTTGATTGACAGGTTTGACTCTACCCACCATCAGGTGTGTCTGTCCACCCACCGTCAGGTGTGTCTGGTTGACTTAAATTACCAACTACCACAATGGAAAATGCCAGATCTTGTGGCAAGTGTACTTTAGTCCTCAAAATGACTCTCACACTTAATGAGGTCCTGTACATCCAATTTTCCCAATGCACTAATGACTTTGATTTGGTGACCGCTGATTCCATTAGCATTGATTTTGGGTTCAAGTAAATTGAAATTTTTTGACAATTTCAAAAATGTCTCCATCTATCCTGATTTTTTCTGTTGGCCCAGTTGTGAGGATGTTTTCTTCTCTTAACATTTAGGCATAATCCATATTAAAAGCTGTAGTATTTGGCCATCATCCATATTTCAAGGACTCTTTTGCTTTTAGTAAGCAAGATTGAGAGCTATACATACCACAGATAAATGGATTTTCCTCTAGTCCTGGTGCTGTATTCTTCACATCATCCAGGCTATTTGCTCAATCATACAGATTAAATAAATATGCAATAGGCAACAACTAAAAGGCACACCTTCCCTGATTTTTAAATCATGTGGTTTTCTATAGTTGTTATCCATATAGCAGATGTCTTTCATATTCCAGAAAATAGAAATAAACATCTTTCTGATACTCTCTGCTTTCAGCCAAGAGTCACCTGAAGCCAGAAATCACAACCTTTATACCACATATTCTTCTTCTGATAGATACACAGAGATAAATAGATATATTGATAGATAGAAATTCAAAAGATTTATACATATGGCCTTCAAAGACATCAAGAAAATCACAGGCTATCCCCTCAGGAAAACAATACAAAATCCAAATCACATACACTGAAAAAACTATAAAATCTTACAAAAAAGACAATTAGAAATCCAGAACATTAATAAAATATTTGGGGTGGGGTGGGGTGGGCATAGATAACACATTGAAAGAACAATGTAGAATCAACAGAAAAATAGGTCAATGAATTAGAAGCTAAAGAAGAAAAAGAATGAAAAAATGTATAAGAAATATCTGGGACATGGGGAAGAAGGAAAATATACATGTGATCAGAATCCCAGAAAGGAGGGTGTTAAATAAATAAATAAATGTCAAAGATTCACTAGTGAAACATTCCCTAATGTCATGAGAGGAACACGGTGATGTGTGTGTGTGTGTGTGTGTGTGTGTGTGTGTGTGTGTTTTGGTGGGGGATGTGTTGTGTTGTGCTCCTAACCATAATGCCAACAGTTTGAACCCACTAGCTCCTCTGTGGGGAAAGATGAGGAATTCTGCTTCCATAAAGATTAAAGCCTCAGAAGTTCTATCCAAGGTCTTTATGGCTGTGAATTGACACACAGCCAATGAGATTTTAGTGACTGTCATGAGAATTAACAAAAATGTATATATCCAAGAACCTCAAGGAACCCTTGATAGCACAGTCCCCAAAGGATTCACCAAAACATTTCATTATAAAACTTTACAAAAATAAAATTAAAGTGGGGGGGGGGTTGGTGGTGAACGCTTTACAAATGAATGTAGTGGAGCTCAGGGGGAAATGAATTATTATTTACCAACAGGGAAACAGTAAGAATAAACTCTGCTTCCTCCAAAAAATTCTTGAGGGAAAAATGCAATATGAAGACATAACACCTTGAAAGAAAACAAATACCAGTAAAGAATTATATATCCAGTGAAAATTCCCTGATGGTGTTGAGATTATACATGGTGCATGAACCCCAAGGTTGGCAGTTAGAAATTCCCAGCCCCTTTACTGGAGATAGACAGGCTTTCCACTCTTGTAAAGAGATAGAATCTTGGAACTCAAAGGAGAAATTATATCCTGTTCCAAAGAGTTGCTATGAACCAGCATTGACTTTATAGCAGTATTTTTTGAGAGGAAAAGGCTATTAAGGGAACTTTTAAAAAAATCAGATCAACTTTATAAGAAACGCTAACGGAATCTTTCAAACAAAGAATCAACAATGCCAGATAACAATCTGGAATTAAAAATCACAGCAATGTCACCCAGGAATAATATAAAACAAAAAAGAAACAAAATCAATGCCATGGAATTTATTCCAACTCATAGTGAGCCAACGTAGGGTTTCCCCAGTTGTACATCTGTGGGAAAAGAAGACCTTATCCTTCTCCTAGAGCGACTGGTGAGTTTGAACCACAGGCCTTACATTTAACAGTTAAGTGCTTTCCCAACAGGGCGAGCACAACTCCTGAATCCACATACCGACACATCACAAGTGAAATAAACCTACAACACTGCAAACAGGGAATAAGAGACATTTTTCTCATCATGACACTGTTTTAAATGATTTACATTTACCAGTTAAGAAAGTAAGTAGCAGCATAGTAAAGAAAGCTTACACATAAATATGCTGCTAGAGGAAACCCACCTTAAAAACAAAGAAACATACAGGCTAAAAATGAAAGGAGAAACATTCCCATCAAGATAATATCATTCAAAAGAGAGCCGAAGTGAAAATGAAGCGATTTAAAATACCATAGGAGCTTTGAAGGCATAGTGGTTAAGCCTTGGGTTGCCAACTGCAAACTCAGAAGTCCTCAGTATGGAAGCTCTGATGAAGTGTGTTCACTTTGGGTGACTCTGCTAGTATTTGAAAACACTACTGACTTGGCTTCCAGCATCACAGAAACACACACACACCACTGCAGTATGATAGACAAGTGCCAAGATAATAGATAATAGATAGATATTAGCTCGATAGATTAAAAGAATGAGGCTAGCCTGCTTCACTAGGGAATTCTATCAAACTATCAAAGAAGACCAGATGGCAATCTACTCAAGCTATGCCAGGACATATAGAGAAATGGAATATTCCTACATTTATTTGGATGAATATCTTGATATCAAAACAGGCAAAGAAACCACTACAAGATAATTTTATAGATTAATATCTTTCCTGAACAAAGATGGAATTTCTCAGCAAAAACCTTGCCATTACACATCCAAAAAATACATCACAGCAGACTGGAATTCTATGGTTTGCAAGGCTGGTTCAGCATTAAAATATCAATTAATATAATTTATCACAGAAATAAGACAAAGGAAAAGAATGGCATGATCATGTATATTTTTACACAAGAGTTATTTGGCAAAATCCAACACATTGATGACAATGAAGAGAAAATGTGAATGGAAAGAGGATTTCTCAATAGAATATAGAGGTTCCCTCCCCCCCCCCCACAGAAAGCTAACAGTTAGCATTATTCCCAGTGAATCCTTGCAAATGGCGAATAGAAAAAGATGTCCTTTATCACCATCACTATCAATACAGTTTGTGAAGTTCCAATTAGAGCAATAAGGAGAAAAGAAATGCATCGAAATGGCAAAGAAGTAACATCATTACCATGTGTAGATGATATTATCAATCCTGTACAAAGAAAAACAAACAAACAAAAACAAAACAAAAAAATAGACCTAACAAGAAAATTACTCTAGTAAAAGAACTCAAGTGGCAAGTGAGTTTAACATGTCATAGTGTTTTTTGGGTTGCTAGATACCAGAAATCTTGATTGGAGTTTCTGGGGGGTTTTTTTTCTCTCGAATCCCAGCTGGGTCACCTGGAGAAACCTGAAAAAGTTTCAGGGGAGTTTAAAATCAGAGTTGGACAGGGATAACCTATCCACTTCAGAGATACTAGCTACTGGACACTTATTTAATAGAGGCAGAACATAATCGGATATATTTCCAGGATCAGAGGCCCTCAGATTGGAAGACAGTGAAAATGGAACTGGAGAAGAGCTGCCTCCTTCAAGTTGAGCGACCATGAATGATGGGGATGGACTGAGGCCCTTCACCAGTGGATGGAACACAATTCAAAATGGAAAGAAACTCCTGAAAATATCCATTCATAATCAGAACGTAGGAAGTGAAAAGTATGAATTTAAGAAAATTGGAAGTCATGAAAAATGGAAGTCAGATTCTTAGGCATCAATGAGCTAAAATGGGTGAGTATTGGCTATTTTAAATCTCAAAATTATTTGATTTAGTATGCCATATATAACAAATGGGAAGGTATCAAATTTATCATTTAAAAAACAAAACAAAGCATTTGGGACCTATTGAAATAAAAACTCTTGGGTACATTTAAATATCTCATTAAAAGAGTAAAAACAGAGCTCACAGGCTGGGAAAATATATTTAGTGACAACATAAAGGGCAAAAGGCTAATTACTAAAATCCATCGTTTATTAAAAACCTACAACGAGGAAAAACTAACAATCCTCTGAGAAAGTGGGCAAAGCACCTGAACAGGCAATTCACAAAGGATGATGGTTTAATGGCTAATAATCACATGAGGAAAATGCTCTCATTCACTAGCCATCCAGGAAATGCAAGCCCGAACAACCATGGATACCATCTAACACCCATAACCATATCCCAATTTAAAAGCAAAATAAAACAAAACAATACCAAAAAAAACTGAGAACAACAAATGCTGGAGAGGATATGGTGAAATTGAATACTTATTCACTGCTGATGGGCTTGTAAGTACATACAGCCACTGTGTAAAATGATATGAAAATTCCTGAAAAGATGGCAATTGAAATACCATATGACCCAGCAATAACATTACTGAATGTATGCCCCAAAGAAATAAAAAGAAATGTCATGACAGACATTTGCTTCCCTATGTTCAATGCAGCACAGTTCACAATAACAAGAAGTTGGAAACAGCCTGAATCCCCATCAGTAGAATATTTGATTATAAAACCTCTGGTATATACACACAATGGGACACTGCATTCCTAAAAAGCAGTGATGAAACTGTGAAACACCTCAAAATGTGGAGGATATGGAAGCATTAAGCTGAATGAAGTTAGTCAATCACAAAAGGACAAATACTGTCTGAGTCCATGGCTGTCAGAACAAGCAGCAGGTCAAGTACAAGCTTTGACTGGTAGGACTTCTAGTGTTCTGGCCGGGGGTGTGTGTGTGGGGGGGGGCAGACAGCCTGATAGAGAGCTGTACACCAACCACAATACATCAGTGTTTTGAAGGTCATTTTGCCTGAGGGAGCATCAAGCCAGCCGGAATCAAAAGACCAAGGGAGAGAAAAGGGATGGTGTCTACTGAATGGCTGCCATGCAGAGCTATGATGAGGGCCTTTGATAGAGGGATGGCGCTAGCAGAGGGCTGAGGGATACTGCTGGGAAACACCAAGTCAGGAGAGGGGAAAGAGAGCAATCATATCAGGGGGCACACAAATGTAAGACTGTTAGAAGGAAAAGCGGGAGGACCAACCTCCAGGCTGCGAGAAGACAGGCTAAAACTCTTTTGGGGATGCTAAGGAAGGAGGGTCCCCGGTGGCATGCACTCAATGGGCCACATTGATCTGGGTTTCTGGGTGCAAACTGGGCTCAGTGCCGTGGAATGCTGGGGCATTGAACCCTGGACCTTCTAGACACATGGCATGCTCCAGATCCAATATCGAAAAACTCCTGGGTGTATTGGATTCTACCACAGACACACTTGCAACCTGAGATCTTAAGATGGAAAAGACATGGTGTCTGAGGAAGTAGAAGACAACTGTACCTAATCATTGAGCTGTTGGTAGGGGGACAAAAATGGTCTTGCTACATCAATGCCCTATCTGCTGTATTAAAATATGTATTATTCTGGAAAACCTGTGACTGACCTACTCAGTGATTATTATTGTAACATTTCCCTGACATTGTTTGTGTAAATAATGTCCAGCCACAAAAAGATTGATTCTGAACATTGAATAATTATGTTATTGTGATATGAAGTTAGTGTACATTGACCCACAATCCCTCTCTCAACATGGCTTTAAACAATTAGTACTAAGGGCTATTCAAAGACAACATTAATGAAAGATCATTGTGCCCCTGGGGAATAATCAATAAGACTCTCTGCCATAAATTAACAAGGAGGTCTTGAAAGGGAGATAAAGGCATACTAAAAAATACATAAATAAAAAGTCTAGAAATGGGTTTTTAATTCACAATAAATCCTAGCTTTAACTTAAGAACAACTAATGCTTACGTCATAGCTCTGCTTGATACTCACGCTCAGGAAGCGGACACAGAAACAAGAGGATTATAGCAAAATGTGGTGAAGAAAATAGATGGTGCTCCGCTATTAGATAAAATAGTGTCTAGGGTCTTAAAGGCTTATTTCCAAACCAGCAGCCATCTAAGTGAAGAGTCCAACTAAGTCCACATGGAGGAAGCACCCCATCATCAGTCACCGAAGGACGGTACATCATGTCCTCCAAAGTCATAAGAGGGAATAGTATGAGAACCTAATATGTGAATCCATTTTGCAGAAGGCTATGTACGACAATAGGAGCCCAAGATACATTTTTGGGAACTACACAGGAAATAAGCTTCTGGTGAGTTCCCTCTATCCATAATAGAGGGATGGGAGGAAAGTAGTTACTAAACAAAGTGCATTGGAGAGATGACTATAGAGCAGTGGTTTTCAACCTGTAGGTCGCGACTCCTTTTGGGGTCAAATAACCCTTTCACAGAGGTCACCTAATGCATCCTGCATATCAGGTATTTACATTATGATTCATAACAGTAGCAAAATTACATTTATGAAGTAGCGATGAAAAAAAATGTATGGTTGGGTGTCACCACAACATGAGGATGTGTATTAAAGGGTTGCAGCATTAGGTAGGTGGGGAACCACTGCTAAACCTGACTCGATTGGTTAAAATCTCAGTTGTCCTACCTGCTTCCCCGCTACCCCGCCAACCCCATCCCCATTGCATTAGTAAGCCTGAACATTTTCCCCCAATATTTTCTGTATTGTTTTTATTTTTTGTTTGGTCATATTGGGGTTTATCTCAGATGTATTATATAATTGAGGGGGTCACTCTCTTGAATTTATATGTTTTCCTCTTTTTCAGTATATGAAACCCAGGAATGATGAATCAATAGGGATATCAAGAAGAATAAGGAGTTCTGGGAAAATTTAGTGGGGATGGGGGTGGTAAAGAGAGTCAATATCAAGTTGTCCAGGAAGGAAAAAAATGTTTTGAAACTGATTATAATAGCAGTTGTAAAAGACTGCTTGATGAGATTGAACTGTATTATATGATCTATGTGCTAACTCTCCCCCGAAGAAAACTGCAAGCACTTATAAAGATTCATCTAGAAGTACATGCTATGCACGACAGAATAAAGTCAAGGAGACCACAAAGAAGACCACCTAATATGGCTACTATTCAAATGTCCCAATACTCACGAAAACCAATGATGAAGAAATCGAGAAAACGCTATCAAATTCTTCAGATATTGGTGAGCAGAAATGAATGACTATTGGTTATGTTGGATCAGACAGACATACAGGTTTCTATGTCAGATTCAAGCATAATGGCATCACATCCATCATTTAAAAAATTCAACATTTGTAACAGGATAGCAAGTGTACACCAACAGGGAAATTCAGTTAATAAAATCATTATTCAAATTTATACACCAACCATTAAGGATAGCAATGAAGAAATCTATCAAATAAGTCAGTCTTGATTTGAACAACTTCTAATAAAGATGCAGTGATAACTAGTAATGATTGAAATGCAAAAATTTTAAACAAAAAGGAACTATAAGTAGTGGAAAATATAGCCTTAATAATAGAAAGAAGCTGGCGATTACAGGATAGATTTTTGGACTTCCACTCATTTTTTCCATTGCAGCTATATTTTTTCAACCATATAAATGGCAACTGTACATATGAACCTGGCCAGATAAATATCTAGGCAGAATCAAATTGAATGCATCCAGTTACTCCATTGGAGAAATAGAATTCTGTCTCCTCCCATAAAGATTTACAGTCTCAGAAACCCTATATATGGTCTCTAGGTGTCTGAATTGACTGAATAGTGGTTTTCTAGTAAGAGGGATGTTGGACAATTCCAGAATCATCAGGCAAAACAAGACGAGGGCAAAGTTGTGTAATGAACTATGTATTGCATATATGTAACTTCAGCTTGCAGCTAAAAAGCAAAATGAAAACAAGCCTCTGAAAGCCAAAATATAGCCTTGAGTACAAATGTGAGCCAATTAAGAATATGATTAATTAAGACTAATTAAGAATGTGAAGAATTAAAGGTGCATAACAAGAAACGAAAGACCAAAGTGAATGTTATAATAAACTCTGAAACTTGTTCTGAATGCAAATAGATACTATAAATAGAAAAAATCATGAAGTAATAGAGATACACAGAAGATATTTTAAAATCGCCTGAGAAAGTGTTATAATGAAACTGGGAAAAGAGTTGCAGTAAGGAAGGCAAAAATAATATCGTTCAGATTTCTCAAGCTAAAAGAATGGAAGAAAAAAGTTAAAGTATAGAGTTGAATTATTGAAAGATTTTATGTGTAAAACATGGGGCAATGCCAGAAGCTTTAAAAAGGGTGGGGACATGGGAGAAGGAGTCACTTTAATGGTTATTTTAGGAGGTAGCATCTGAAAGAAAGAAAAAAAATGTCATTGAAGGAAAAGTCCATGCTGGACTGTAAGCACTATAAGATTGTTTACAAAATCTAATGGAGTGCTAGAAGCACTCACTGGTCTATGGCAAGAAATTTGGAAGATCATCACCCAGCCAAAGGATGGGAAAGGATCCATATTTGTGCCCATCTCAAAGCTAAGTGGTGCAATGGAAAGTGGAAATCATCCAACAGTGTCATTAATATAATACACAGGTAAAGTTTTATACAGAAAATCTTGCTGAAAATAATTGAAAAATAGTTTCAGTAGTACATCTCAGGGAAGGGCCATAAATTCAACTCATTTCAGAAGATCTCTTGGAACAACGAATATCATTGCTGAGATCTGATGGATCTTGGCTGATAGAAGAGACTACCCTAAGGCTGTTTATTTGTGTTTTATTGATGAAGCAATAGCTCATGACTGTGTGGATCATAACAAACTATGGGTAACATTATCAATTCAACTCAGCTCATTGCTGTATAGTCTGTCCTGACTCATAGCCACCCTAAAGGACAGGGTAGAACTGTCCTTGGGTTTCTGAGATTATAACTATTGACTGGAATAGGAAGCCCCTTCTTTCTCCCAAGGAATGTTTGGCGGGTAACGTTATGAAGATCTGGAATTTCAGATCACTCACTTGTGCTCATGAGAACGTTTGTATGCCAAAAGAGGCAGTTGTTCAATCAGAACATGAGAATAATGAGTGGTTACCAATAAGTATTTATTTAATCTATATATTGAACCAATAACCCCATAAATTGGATTATACGACGAAGAAATCAGACTATATAAGGTGTGGTAGCTATGTAGCCCTTTGTCAATTTCAGAGGATTAAGAGTGAAGGTGTGGAGTTTAGCCTGTTAATCAGATCATAGCCAATGAGGCTTCTGTGTGGGCATGGCCTTCTCCTGAGGATTCTGGGAACTCTTGTAGTCCTGCTTGGAGGCAGGAAACACACTCTCTCTCTTAGCTAACTCCCTGTGAAACATCCCTGTTGAGAAGACGCATGAAGAGAGGCTGATGGCAGTCAGATCCTTGGAGCTAAAGGAACCACATGGAGATCACTGCCAACACTGAAATGCTTACAACACCACTGAGTCCCCAAGACTTCCCACCCATTGGCCTGTGATCTTCCTGCACTGGGCACCATTGTATGTGTTTCAGGAGTCTGAAGTGGATTTTATAGATTGGTATCAAACATATGGGTTAATATTGGACTTATGTACTTGATCTGGGCTGGCCTGGGATATTTTCTCAGTATTTAATTGCTCTTATATTTAAAGTTCTTTATTATACAAATATGAGTATCCATGGAATTGTTTCTCCAGTCTACCTGGACTAACACATAAGGAAATATATGTCAGAATAGGAAAAATACTCACCAATACCCTGCAACATAAAGATGACACACCTTTCTTTCTAAGCATTTGAGGAAGACCAAAGACTGTTGTCTTCAATATAGATTAAAATTCAGTGCAAAGAAAACAAAATTTTCACAGCTGGATGAATAGATAATATCATGATAAATATAGAAATATTAAATTGTCAAGGAGCTATTTTACCTGGATCCCCAATATCATGCATGGAAACATCATTAAAGAAATCAAAGGGTGCTTTGCATTTTACAAATTTACAAAAGAAATTTCTGAAGTATTAAAAGCAAAGATGTCACTTTGAATACTGATATATGCCATATATTCTAATTGCTTCATATGCATATCAAGTATGGCAATTAGATTTTAAATTGAATTGATAGGAAAGTAAAGGAGTGAAATCCAACCTATCAGGTCACAGCCAGATGTTGCCTCCTTGGAGTTGTGGCCCTCTTATAAGAGAAACTGGAAACTTCTCCTTCTCTCTCTCTATCTCTCTCTTTTTTAACGATTTTGCTCTCTTTCTTTATTATTTCTTATTATAAATAAATCATTTTATGGGGGATCTCACAGCTCTTATAGCAATCCATTCATCAATTGTATCAAGCATATTTGTGCATATGTTACCATCGTCATTTTCAAAATATTTCTTGCTGTTTGAGCCCATGGCTTCAGCTCCTCTTTTTTTTTTCAATCATTTTATTAGGGGCTCATGCAATTCTTATCACAATCCATACATACATCCATTGTACCAAGCACATTTGAACATTTGTTGCCATCATCATACTCAAAATATTTGCCTTCTACTTGAGCCCTTAGTATTTGCTGCTCATTTTCCTCCTCCCTCCCTACTCCCCTCTACCTCATGAACCCTTCATAATTCATAAATTATTATTATTTTGTCATATAATTCACTGTCTGTCATCTCCCCCGCCTTCTTCTCTGCTGTCCCTCCCCCAGGGAGGAGGCTATGCATAGATTCTTATAATCACTTCCCCCTTTCTACCCCACATTCTCTCCACCCTCCAGGCATTGCCACTCTGACCTCTGGTCCTGGAGGAGTCATCTGTCCTGCATTCCCTGTGTTTCCAGTTGCTATCTGTGCCTATGTACATCCTCTGGTCTAGCCAGATTTGTAACGTAGAATTGGGATCATAATAGTGGCAGGGAGGAAGTATCTAAGAACTAGAGGAAAGTTATATGTTTCATCGTTGCTGCCCTGCACCCTGCCTGGTTCCTCTCCTCCCCACAACCCTTTGGTAAGGGTTGTCCGGTTGGCTAACATTGGACTTTGAGTCTCCACTCTGCACTCACCCACATTTTCAATGATATGATTTTTTGTTCCTTGATGCTTTATACCTGATCCCTTCGACAGCTCGTGGTCACACAGGCTGGTGTGTTTCTTCCATGTGGGCTTTGTTGCTTCTGAGCTAGATGGTCACTTGTTCATCTTCGAGGCTTTAAGACCCCAGACGCTATATCATTTGATAGCTGGGCACCATCAGCTTTCTTCACCACATTTGCTTATGCACGTTTGTCTTCATTGATCATATCAGTGAGGAGGGCACACACTGATATGATTTTTAGTTCTTTGATGTCTGATAACTGGTCCCTTCTATACCTCATGGTCAGACAGGCTGGTGTGCTTCTTCCATGTGGGCTTTGATGCTTCTCAGCTAGATGACCTCTTGCTTATCTTCAAGCCTTTAAGACCCCAGACACTGTATCTTTTGCTAGCCAGGCACCGTAAACTTACTTCACTACTTTTGCTTTTGAACACCTTTATCTTCAGCAATTGTGTTGGGAAGGTGTGCATTCTCTCTATGCCCCTTGACTTCCTGCTTCCTGGGATTCTCCTTTCTGCTATTGTGTAGGCCTTGCGAGACCCTGAGAGCTGAAAGTGCCCTGCCATGCTTTGATGCAGCAACCACATGTCTATGATTCTTTTGTGTGTTGTTTCACTTCAAGCATCATGGGCATAACACATGAGATGACAAACTAGACAATGAATAAAAGAGACCAGCAAAGAAATATGTATTTGCTTATGGCATTGGGGAAGAACCCTGAAGTGGTGGGGTATAGCTGCCGCATACAAAGTTCAGTCAGTTTCCTCTTCAAAGAATAGTCTGAGAAGCAAGGTAATACTACTGACCATAGCTACCTCAAAAGAGGTACTTAGCAATAAATCTAATCAAAGGTAGCAAAGTCATAACCAGGAAAATTACAAAACACTACTACAAGAAACCAAAAAGCAAACTCACTGCCGATGAGTTGATGTTGATCATAGGTACCTTTAGTATAGGGTAAACATTTCCCTGTGGGTCTCCTACCTTGTAGCTCTTTATAGGAGTAGAAAATGCCATTATTCTCTGTAATGCGGCTGGTGGTTTTGAACTGCTGCTTTTGCAGATCACAGCCCAACTCATAACCACTTTTACACTAGGGTCCTGACACAGGAACCCAAAAGAGACTATATATTGTAAGAATATCCTATTCTTGGGTATAGGAAGATGCAACATTTAAAAAATATAAATACTAACCAAAGCAAAATTCAGGTACAGCACAATTCAATTCAGATTCTATTATTATTTTTTAATGAAATGAAAAAAATTATCACCAAACTTTCAAAAACCAAACAAACAGACCTCAAACAAAGGACTACTACTAAAGAAGAAAAGGCAGCAGGCTTGCAATAGTGTTTTTAGCACTGTGCTGGGGAAGTTTACATGGAAACTCATGATTCCTTATGGATCTCCACATAGATTCAGCTTCCACTGAAGTCCTTCTGATAATTAACAGGCAACCTGAGTAGCTTTGTCCTCGGGCAGAATGCATAACCGTGGAGATTGCTGTCACTCCCCTAGTTGGTCTGAGAAGAAGCAGCACAGCAATAAGGACTTTGCGTGGGTGTTCCCTTAATAGAATTTGGGGTACTAAGGCCCCACGGCCATGAGTTATATCCTGACTGCCTTGAAAGACCCTGACCAATTCCGTAAGCTTTTCAGCCCCACAAAGTGCACATGTCCTCCTCCTGGTCCCAATCTGTTTCTATAGTCCCATCCATAAATGTGATATTCCACCAATAAATATGCCACCAATCATACTTTTTATAGTATCCTTTGTCCTCTCAAGTCCTTGTTAAGTCTCTGATGCTCAGTAAACCTTTGGACACTATTATGAGTGTGTGCAAATGGTTTTCCTCATCTGAAGAGTGTATCTTTGATGTTTAAGATTTAATAAATGGTCTCCTTAATTTGAATTTCAGATTTGGCATATCCTTTTTACCCTAAAACAAACCTTGAAATTTCTAATATGAAAATATATTTTAAAGCCTTATTTTTCATAACAATGTGATACTGGCATAATGACAGATGCATTGACCAGTGAACTATAATGAGGTGAGTTATATCTACCAATGAGTTGTTCATCTTTGTCAAAGGTGCAAAATCCATTCAAAGGGAAATAGATAAATTCTTTAATAAGTGATGCTTGCTAGACAGGATATTTACTTGCAGAAAAATTAAGCAGGATCCATATCTCTCACTATACAAAGAACTAATGCAAGGTGGCACTCAGATTTAAATGTAAATCTTAAAACTGTAAATATGATAAGAGAAATAAAGACACACTTTGTGGACATAGTAAATTATATAAATGCACAGTTTAAATGTAATTGAGTGTTTTGGACAAACAGTAGGAAATGAACTATACAACGTGGACCTCGTAAAAAGAAACATGTGTGCATATCAAAAAACTCCATCACAAGAGTAAAAGGAGAACCTAGAGACTGGGGGGTGGGGAATGGCAGCTTCAGGTAAGACAAGAGACTAATATGTATCATTTAGAGAATGCTCAACATCTCAGCAGTGAAAAGACAAACGATCCAATTAAAACATGGGCAAAGGACATGAACAGACACTTCACTAACAAAGACATTCAGATAGCCAATGAAGGCATGAATAAATGCAAATGATCTTTATCCATTAAACCCTCTGTCACCAAAGTCGTGATTCATGGTGACCCTTTAGAAAAGAGTGTACTTGCCCTGTGGGTTTCAGTCACTTTAAATCTTGACGGAGGCAAAACCCATCATCTTTCCTCCATGAAGAAGCTGATAGGTTTGAAATATTGACCTCGTGGTTAGCAGCCCAACACATAACTCACTGCCCTTGGGGATCCATCATAGCCATTAGGGCGGCATAAACCCACAATGATACATTGCATCACCCCAAGATTAACAGAAAAATTCAACAGAAATTAGAAACAGAAAACAATAAATGCTGGTGAGTGTGTGGAGATAGTGGGAAATACACATACCATATATACTCGAGTATAAGCCAACCTGAATATCAGCCATGGAACCTAATTTTACTACAAAAACAGCATAAAAATGTACTGAAAACTCAGCTTATACATGAGTATATACAGTACTCATGGTAAGACTATAAAAAGGTGGTACATTTGTGAAAAATGATATAGAACTACCTTAAAAAGGTGGTCAATAGAAGTCCAATAAGCTCCATCAGTCCCACTAAGAGTTTTATATCTTAGAGGAATAAGAACTGCAATAGGTGTGTGTGTTAATCACAGCATTATTCACCGCAGAAAAAAGTTGGAAGAGCTTAAATGACAGATGAATGAATAAACAAATGATGATATGTACACACAACGTCATCATATGTAATGTTCAAGAACGAACGTGAGTGGATCTCTACAGTGCCTCTAAGACGGATGCACCGAGAGGACATCATGCTGTGAGAAATTAATCACAAAATCAAAACTCTTTGTGAATCACCATAGTGAAAGACAGGGCACTTCTTTGTAAGTTACTGGGAAAGGGAGGTTAAGTCACTGACGAGAGGCTACACAGGTTGTCACTGTGTGAAAGATGAAGAAGTCTTCAAAAATGGAAGTTCAGGACAAAATGACTAAGGTAAAAATAAACATTGAAAGATCATAAGCTATAAAGGCAACATAAGTAAATATCATTACATACTATTGTATATCAAATCTTGTAATTACAGTAATAAGGATAATCCATGTGTGTATACATACAGAGACACTTAAGATGAATGGGAATGGAAAGTGTATAGGACCTGGTCTATCTATCTATCTATCTATCTATCTATCTATCTATCTATCTATCTATCTATCTCTCTATCTACATAAATACATACATACATATTGATAGAGAGATTTGACTGAAGATAGTTCTGTATATGAATTATATCTGATAAATATATCCATGAAGATTATAGAACATGCAGGGAACTATTTATATAAACTTCTTATCCATGATGAAATACCCTGAGGAAATGAATCATAAGACACGAGGGTTTAGGACAATAATCTTGAGAACACATTGGGAAATGTACATTATATAGTCCACAAAGATGATCATCAATATCCTAATTTGGTGAGAAGCAATTGTGTTCTAAAGGTTTATTAGCAGCCAGCTAAAATGCAAGTATTGGTCTCTCCTTGTTAGCAGAAAGAAGACTCATAAAACTCAAAGACACATCGAAACAGTACAGTGATCATGCAGATCTCGGCCTCCATGAACCTGACAGGAGAAAAACCAGGTGTAGCCCTACAAATCACTACAAAGGGATTACATTAAATGTTTCTAGATAAATTGAGAGAAAAATGTGGAATAGTACTAAAAATCATTAAAAAAAATCCAGTCTAACTGTTCATATTGAAATTGGTGGAGCTTCTGAGACTATAGCCTTTAGTCATACTTCAGGTCTGGAATTGAAATCTCAGTGACTGAACTTTCATCCAAATAACAGATACAGCTATAATGTACACAAAAACACCGGAGATATATGAACTCCTCAGAAGATTCAACCATTGGAGATCAAAAAGGCAACATTTTCACAGGGAAGAACTCAGAAGACAGAAAGGAGGAAGTCAAAGAAAGTGTAATTACGTTGTAGAAATTATACTCAATTCACAAAACAAAGAGTATGAATTCTTTCCAACCAATTTTCTGTGGAAACTTGTATTTAATTCATGATACAAACAGGGAAAAAACTCAAAAGAATTTTATAAATGCCACTGAATTGTATGAGCAGAAATTGTTGAATTGGCACTGTATTAAAAAACAACAATAAAATGAATGATCAATTGAAAAGAAACACTTAAGTCTTTCATTTGTTATACTGTTTTTCTTTCCTTATTATTTTTACTTCTTTATATGTTAAATACAACTCATTTTTAATTCCAATATCATATTATTTCTATCTTTTTATATATTAATTTTATTTTTAAGAGATCACACAACCGGATATCCAGACCAGATAACCTCCCAGGACCAATAAGGGGAGCAGTGATCATATTGCTTCTTCTGTCCCCTATGCCACTTTACCATGGCATATTAATAATAACGCTGTTATTTTCATAGCATGGCATTAATCTAGAGAAAATATAGGGAGAATTGGCATTTAAACAATATTCTGTTCTCTGATACATGATCACCACTTAGCCATACTATAATATACTTTTATTTAGCACAGGATTCACATTGCCAATGTTTTCTCATATCGTATTCTAGCATTAAAATGATTTCATTTGGTCTGTGTTCTTGGATCACTTTCCTATGCACTATGTTACCTTTAACTGAAAATTATATGCTCTTTTTCTCAAGCTAATTCAAAATTGTCATGGAATTTCATTGTGTTTTATGAAGTATAGATGCAAATTCTTTTTCTCTGTAATATAACATTTGCAGCACCATTATTAAAATATCCCTTCTGCTGCAGTGACATATGATGTCACCACTCGAGAGTTTGCTTATACATGTAGAGTTGTTAGTATGTGGATCATAGGGTTGCTGCAGGCAGGAACCCTGACACAGAATTTACTTGAGAGTAACTAACAAAATCAACAACAATAACCATCAATTATATTATTATTATTATTATATTCTCTGTAAAATTTTGAAAGTATGTACTATATTAGTCATAAGTCATAATTTTGTGGGTATATTAAATGATTAAGTATTCAGTTATTGTGTTTATGTTGTTATAGAAATAGAATAACATTTTCTATTAATTCTACATGTATCAAAGTAGATATCACATTTCTAATCTATTTTATTATGTCACTTCATTTATTCTTATATTCTTTGATATTTTCCAAGTAATAAGTTGTATAATTCTGGAAAATTGTTAGTTCCTTTCTATTAAAATGTTAATATTTTATTTACTTATTGCATTAGGCATTATTTTCTTGTGCCAAATCTTAAAATTAATTAACTTAGTATTATTCAGTTAGTTTTATGTTTGATACCATGCTTTTTGCTAACCTTTTATTAGAA
Organism: Tenrec ecaudatus; assembly: GCF_050624435.1. Lineage (NCBI taxonomy): Eukaryota > Metazoa > Chordata > Mammalia > Afrosoricida > Tenrecidae > Tenrec > Tenrec ecaudatus. Next base: position 33,267,151 of record NC_134540.1, read on the forward strand.
GGAATTTTATTTTATTCAGGTTAGTTAAGAGGTTTTATCATCAAATTTTATTACTTTTTGTTATTTAAATTACATTATGTAGGGTTTTTTTCCCTTTTAAACTGTATATTGTGAGTTCATATGACTGAATTTTCTAAGGTTAAGGATTTTTTGTTGATACAGTTTTTGTTTGTCTGGTTTTTTTTTAGTTTCCTATAAGAAGTTAATATTATTGACTGGTAATAAACCATCCAACCAATCAATCTGATTCCAACTCACAGTGACCCTCTAAAGAGTTCCAAGGATATAAGCCTTTCTGAGCTCATTCAAGCTCATGTTCTCTCATGAATCGACTGGTAGGTTTAAACTCTAGACCTTATGATTAGCCATCAAACCCTTACTCAACAGTTTCACCAGGACTCCTTCAACAGGTGAGATTACCTACCATCCCTGCAGATGGTGTGCCATACACACACAGAGAGCCCACTTCCTGGGATGCTATCACGAAAAACAAACAAACCCACAACAAACACCGAGTTGAGCAAGACAAGAGCAAATCCATTTCCATCCATCTGGAGCTTTTCAAAGGGGTGACATTGACCTGTGGCCACTGGATAAGCCTGAAAGTGATCTGACATCTGAGGCTCTTCCGGTCCAAGCGTCCTTCTCCTTTTCGTTTCATTGTTGTCAGGCATGCATCACGTTTGGAAGGTGAGGATCGTTTACTCTTCAATGTTTTTAGTAGTTCCATGCACGCCCAATCCTCCCTGGGTATCTTCTGCTGAGGTTGCGTAACAACAAATGTGGCATCATTTAGTGTGAATTAACGGAACAAATTATATTTTTTTTCCCAAGCATCATTCAGTGAAGAATCTTCCTTACTTCATTTACATCACAAAGAAACTTGAAGAACAATGTGTGATTTTACTAAAGATTCTGGTTTGATGATTCCAGCTGACTGGTTTTGGCATGTGAATTTAGGAACTAAATAACAGGGAGAAGCTAATGATGATTATATTTAGGTCTGTGTGTGTGTGTTTGTGTAATTGTGTAATTATGTTCAAAGGCTTATAAGTCCTTACAGTAGTCTTCAACCTTTTTAAGGCCAGGACCATTTAATACAGTTCCTCATGTGTTGGTGACACCCCTAACCATAAAATTATTTTGTTGCTTCTTCATAATTGTAATGATGCTACTGTTATGAATCAGGTGGCCCCTGTGAAAGGGTTGTTTGACCCCCAGAGGGGTCACAAACCACAAGTTTAGAACTGCTGCTTATAAACTATACACAGAGCCTATGTTTTACTGTAAATATGTGTTTATAGAAAAAGGTGACTTTTTAAGCTGATCAATTCCCAGGAAAGAGAATAAGTCATTTGCATCGGGTGATACTTCTCTTTGGCGGTGAAAGGATCATTTGAACAGTGTTATTGGACTCCTGGTATCACCTGATTTAATAGTATCATAGCTCCTCTCTTAAACAACATACAAATAAGCTGTTTTCACAGAAAAAAAGCATCCTCTTACTTTATATACCCTTTAGCAATTTCATTCAAAGAAAATTATTCAAAGGCAAGATCAAAGCTTCCCACTATGAGATGTGCTAAATTAACTTCTGAATATTAATATTCTCCAAATCATCTTTGAAAGCACATGGCATTTATAATTGTTTGCTTATAAAAACTAAATACATTTCATAAATGTGTTGAAATGTAAATGATTTTTATCTTTCTTACAATGTTGTTATATTATTTCAAAACTAACTCAATGAATTTCTGGCCACAAAAATATAGGGCAAAAGACTTTAAATATATTGTATTATTTTAGCTCAGATTGTTTTGTGGAGCTTTATACATGGTGCTAATTGTAATAGGACATTAAACATGCAATAGATGGGGTTTTTTTTACATTTTATAATTTGACTCCATATTGAAACTATGGTCCTGAATCTAACTCTACTTTCCAAGCAAATCAGTATGGCCCTCATAGCTATAATACTGTACTCTATGTGACATAATTCTGTACTCTATGCCTGTGGCTATAATTCCATTTTGAAAGGCATTCTCTACTATATTAATGGACAGGATTGCAAAAATCAAGTAAACAAACAAATTCACTTCCATCAAGTCAATTCTGATTGAGAGCCACCCCTGTGACTTGCCCAGGGTATACTTATTAATGGGAATCTGAAGTCCAGTGTCGGTCCCCCAGAGCTGCTGGTTGGTTCTGATTCCAGCTCAATGCATAGTCACTACACCACACAGGCTCAAGATGGACAAGATTAGGGAGGGATTAAGACCAACTTGAGTAGAGTGTGACCCAAGTCCCACTCTTTGTTTCACTGGGGGTATCTGTAAGCCCACTTTACTGGGGGATGTGATGTCAGACCAAACCAAACCCAAGCTCACTGCCATTAAGGAGATTCCACTCAGGGCTACCAATTGGGACAGGAGAGAACTGCCCACATGGATTTCTGATATTGTAACGCCTTACAAGAATAGAAGGTCTTGTATTTTCCCTGGGAAGCAGTTGGTCATTTCCAGCTGCTGACCTTGCAGTCAGCAGCCCAACACACAACCAGCACATCACCAGGGCTCCATGCCCAATTGCCATTTGTGTAACTTTAAGATTAGGGTTGGACACTAGGAAATACGCCATCCTTCGTTTTCCATGGCTGAGGTATAAATGACGGTACAATGGCTCAGTTGCTTACAGGGCACATGAAGAGCCATACCTCCATTCCCCGACTAAGCTTTGTGGAAGCAAGAAGACTTGTGGACATTTTTGTCTTCTCACTCTGGATCCTGCCTTTGGCTCGCCTCTCCCTGACCTTCAGGTTTGGGATGGAACAGTACCTACGACCACAGGAGAGACATTTCTTAAAGTCTTCTGGGTTTCTGTAGGGTGTTGTAGCAAATCATAGAATCCAGTGACATAAAGGAATATGCTCCAGGGAAGAGTGGTAGGGAAATAGAGGAGAATATCTTCTTGGAAGAATTGGACCTATGGGACATTTTAAATCAAAAGTTTATAATTTTATTGTTTATAAGATTTTTTTTCAATCAGGCTCAACTCTTCTTCTCTATGATGAATTTATTTCCTTCTACCCGCCTGGTGGTCTCAGCACAACAGAGTGTGCATTTTCCATAATGTGTTGCTTTACAGATTTATATTTCTTCTCCATTCTCACTGTCTGGGTCTTGTAGATATTGTATCCCTTCATAACCTAACAAAATGCCAGGCACATTTAAGCTATTGAAAAAGAAAACACCCCACCCCCGTTTAATTAAATCTCCAAATGTAAAAAGATATTTACACTACCAGTAATTTTGTTTGGAATCTCATTTTAAAGTTACCTTTTGATGTTTAAACTAAATTGGGTATTTTTCAGCCAATCTAATTTATAATTAAATTTAATTGGCTATAATTCTATCATACATGAACTTCCCATCCTTTTTAAGATTGGCCCAAACAACCGAGATGCTTAACACTTAATGCTTACAGTTCCTGGCATAGCTTTCATGCATGACGCATTGAGTTGTGTGCTGGGCTTTTCAACAAGAAAATGCAAAAAGATAAACTGAGAAGCTTATTACTCAGGTACATTCTGATCCAGTCATTGGACAGTCCATAGTCGTATGAAGTTCTAGCCTGATTCCAATGGTGCTGCTGACCCGTGCACTGGGCTTTGAATCACAGTAGTATCTCCTACTATTTAAACTCACAGATTAAACATATTTACCATTTAATTTTCACATACAAGTATGTTCACATGCAGCATGCATGCACTCTAGGGATGTGACAATTTATGAAAGTGTTACAATTTTTAAGGTTCATAGGAAAGATTGAAGAGTTTTAATATTATAATACTTTAAAACCTTTCCAATATAACAGCCAAGTCCATTCTTAAAACAGCCCTACTCACACCACTAATGGGGGAAGACACTAATCCTTTATACCAAGTGTTACTGCTACCCTCAATTAATTGATTTTTCTCTTCTCCATGAGACCTTTTATTACATTCTATCACAAAATGTCCTTTTAGCATTGGCAAATATTATCCTGCCAGGGTCTTATCCACTTCAAGTGTATTCATTAGGAAACTTTTCCAAAGAAATGTACTATGCTCCATAAGTAAAATTCTGACAAGTAGAAATTAAAGAAAGTAATCATAATTCATTACATAAAATTGGAACTATAACATCATGATCAGTAAATGTTTATACATTGTTAAAAGCATACATGATTAAAAAAAAACGGGGGACATACTATCAAACTAGTTATTTCAATTATTTGAAAAGAATGAGACCTTTTCTGCATAGATGAAGAAACATGTTATATAAATGGCTAGAGAAAAAATATTGCTTGTGTTTAAATAATTCCTGTACATCTCTAGAAAATGTTATATTACAATGGGTAATAAAATTTAACTTAAAATTACTATTTTTCATGAAGTTTATGCATAGCCATATTTAAGGAGTATTGGAATTTGTACTTTTTAAGTGTGCAGGTAAAGTATTATATAATACAACTTTCCTACTGCTTTTTTAATCAAATATGATATCTAAATAATTACTTATTTTAATTTATACCATTTTCAAGTTTTTTATTCTTTTTACTTTTCCTCTTTGAAAAGAAGCAGTCTCTCTCTGTCTCTCTGTCTCTCTGTCTCTTTCTTTCTCTCTCTGATTCAATCTCTGTCTTCCTGTCTCCATCCAGCTAGGGATGAACACATCTTCTTTTATCATTTCCTTCAGCAAAGCTTTTTGAGAGTCAGATGAATTTCTGTCACACCGACCATTTTATCAAACACCCTGTTATTCACTTAAAGGAAATACATAGACAAACTTCACAAGCAAAGTAACATTTATCTTTTAAATTCTTCACTTGTTGAAAAATTATTCTCTTAGGCTAAAAATAACTTTCCACAAAAAGGAAAAAATAAGTTGAATGGTAAGTCAATTCTCAGAAGGAGGGATTGCTCAAACAGAAATGACCTGATTTCTCACTAAAAATAAATTGTCTGCTATAAGAAAAAGACAGCAAAGAATGATGCATTAGTTATCTTAGAAAGGTGAAACTGTTGCTTTTACAACCCATAGAATTTATGCATTAATGTTTCCAAGCCACACATCAAATATATACTCACTTACTCTTAAAATGTCTTTAGATGTTACATATATATGAATTTAAAATATATATATATTTAAATTAAAAATATAATTTAAATAAAAATATAGATGGATAAAATACATTGAAGTTGATGTTAGAAGACACACTTTCATATATATGTTTATTTTTTAGTGATCTCAGTGCACTATTAATATCAGTGGAGGTAAAAAGAAGACATGATGGCAATAATTTCTTTATGGAGAATCAGTGTCAGACTAGTTCCACGGAGTTGAAGATTAAAGATGTCCCAGATGTTCCGCTTTTCCAAGATGCTATACAACTTAATTATCCACTTGTTCCTCTCTTTAATATGTTCTTCCATGTTGCTGGGATCTGTAATTTGCTTCAACATCTTACAGAAAATCTCAAAACTTTAAGAGATGGCTCACATGAATACAAGTGCTGTGAAATCCCAAATCAAGGTCAGGCAGAGGCAAGTCAAATGCAAGATCCAGTGCCAGAAGCCAAATATAATGTGTTTGAAAATCAAAGCAGGTCTTGCTTTTACCAACTCTCAGCCAAGAAACGGAGGTAAAAAGGGGAGGGGAAAGCATATATATATATATATATATATATATATATATATATATATATATATATATATAATCTGTCAGTCACTCATACTTCCAGGGAAAATGTAGAATGATAACTTAAATCACAATCTGTGGTAGTTACCTAATCTGTTTTCAATTGAGACTTATTAAGAATGAAGGGGTGGGGTTTAAACTGTCAATCAGGTCGCAGCTTGATGACCTTGTTTGGACACCATAAGGGGATAAATATCCCTCTGAAGGCAGGACACAGGCTCACTCCCTGTGAGACATTCCTGCAGACAGTACACATGGAGCTACACTAGAGTTCTGGAGCTGAAGGAGCCATGTGGAGACCCCTGTCAGAGCTGAGATGCTTACAACGCCACTGAATCCACAAGATTCCCACTCACTAACCTGTGCTCTCCCTGCATTTGGCATCATTGCTTGTGTTTCATGAGTCTGAAGAGGACTTATAGATTGCTATCGGACATATGGGTTAATAGCAAACTTATGGTCTTGATCTGGACTGGGATGGGGTGTTTTCTTAATGTACAATTAGTCTTTATTTAAATCTTTTTTTCACACATATGAGTGTCTATGAATTTGTCTCTCTAGTCTACCCAGACTAACATGCAATCTGCAGTAAACCAAACTCATTGTCATCAAGTCCGTTGTGCAACATAGGGATGCTGTAAGACAAGATAGAACCACCCTTGTTCATTTCCAAGACTGAAACTCTTTACTGGAGAGGAAACCATTTTTCTCCGGCTGAGCAGCTGGCACTTTAAAACCACTGACCTCTCAGGTAGCAGCCCAATTCATTAGCACTCTGCCACAGGACTCCTTCCTCCCTGCAGAGTAGGGCCACAGGCTGCAGCACCCCATAGAATGCATGCGTTAGTTTCCTGTAGCAGAGGATGTCCTCCAAGACGGGATCATCTTCAGAAACACAGCAGCTAGAATCGACAACTGATCACAAAAATGGATTATGAGAATGAGACTCAAAAGGCCTTATTAAGTAATCTACTACATCTCAACCATGAACATAAATTTAAAACAAATAAAAAAGCAAATAAATTGTATATTCTCTATGATAACCTTCAAAGTATCAAATGATAAAATAGCCATAATAGAGCATTAGAAAATATAATAGAATCCAAAGAATGTGGAATTCACCATACAATAGAAGGGCAAGACTAAAAGTTCTGGTATAAGTAATGTAAGCCTTGTTAAGCCAAAATATCAAAATGTGAATCTAGTATTTCTTGACCTATGCTACATATAGGGTAATGCTTCTGAAGCCTGCGTTTTTGTCTTTCTCATCTTTTCCAGAAGAAGTCTGCATTCTTCAAATTACACAATGTCAAAATGTTAACACCAGTAAGCTTGAGGAACACAAATAACATTTTTTAATTTTTATTTTTTTAGTTTATTTTTATTACATCTATTGTAGCAAGATCAGGACTGTAGATGAGATAATGTTAGAATTTTTTATTGGGGCATTATACAACTCTTATTACAGTCCATACATACATCAATTTTGTAAAGCACATCTGTACATTCATTGCCCTCATCATTCTCAAAACATTTGCTCTCCACTTATGCCCCTGGCATCAGCTCCTCATTTTACCCCCTCCCTCCCTGCTGCTGCCTCCCTCATGAACCCTTGATAATTTATAAATTATTATTTTGTCATATCTTGCCCTGTCCAATGTCTCCTTTCACCCACTTTTCTGTTGTCTGTCCCCAGGGATGATGGCACATTGTAGATCCTTGTAATCAGTTCCCCCTTTCCAACCCACCCTGCCTCTACCCTCCTGGTATCACCACTCACACCACTGGTCCTGAAGGGATCATCCACCCTGGATTCCCTGTGCTTACAGTTCTTATTTGTATCAGTGTACATCCTCTGGTCTAGCCAGACTTGCAAGGTGGAATTGGGATCATGATAGTGGGTGGGGGAGCATTTAGGAACTAGAGGAAAGTTGTATTTTTCATCGCTGTTCCATCTAACCCTGACTGGCTCATCTCCTCCTCAAGACCCTCTGTAAGGGGATGTCCAGTGGCCTACAAATGGACTTTGGGTCTCCACTCCACACCCCCACCCTCATTCACTATGGTAAGACTTTTTGTTCTGATGACGCCTCATACCTGATCCCTTCAACACCTCATTATCACACCGGCTGGTGCACTCTTCCATGCAAGCTTTGTTGCTTCTGAGTTAGATGGCCGCTTGTTTACTTTCAAGCCTTTAAGACCCCAGACACTATATCTTTTGATAGCTGGGCACCATCAACTTTCTTTGCCACGTTTGCTTATGTACCCATTTGTCTTCAGCAATCATATCAGGGAAGTGAGCACATAATGATATGACTTTTTGTTCTTTGATGTCTGATAACTGATCCCTTCAGCACCTCGTGATCACACAGGCTGGCGTGCTTCTTCCATGTGGGCTTTATTGTTTCTGAGTTAGATGGCTGCTTATTTACTTTCAAGCCTTTAAGACCCCCAGATGCTATCTCTTTTGATAGTCAAGCATCATCAGCTTTTTTCACGACATTTGCTTATTCACCCGCTTTCAATGTCGTCCATTGAAAAAAATTCTTCTGGGGGGAGGGGCAGGTGTCCATGTAATAGTTGGGATGTTAGAATTTTAAGTGCAACCTTATAGGGCAGCCCTTGCTACTTTAGAACAATGAATGAGACCATTTTTGTAATGGGGGAGAATTCCTCCATCCAGGTTTCTTGACCCTGTTCTCACCAACACATTATTCAATTTTCTTATAATTTCTTCATTTTTAACCAGTGTGTTTTTTTCTGCATGTTTTTAAAAAAGTGTATCAAGATTGTCCCCTCAGAATTCCCCCCAAAATCACTGCAGCCTTGTGATCTGAAACTCAAACCGTGGAATTTAATTGGTCTAACCTTTCCAACCACAAGGACTATTTTTATTGAACTTTGTTTTTGAACAAGATTAAGACAATGCTATTATTGAGAGAACTTGCCTGCTGCACATATCCACTGTTCACTGAGACACATTTAAACATATTCTACTTAGAATAAGCCCATGCATTATGGCCTGGAAACTTAATAGCAACACTTTCGGGTTCACTCTGGTAAACTTAAAGTAACTATGAAGAGGTGAAAGAGCTTTGGTGGCCTTATGAGTCACCTGTTGTGCTGCTAACTAAGACGTCAACAGTTCAAAGAGTGGGTTTTTCATTAATGTTTACTATATTCATTTTTTTCTCATTGTTATCTTCACCTTGCTAATGAAATAGTTATGTGTGCTGTGAAATAAACAGTATAAATCAATAATATATCTCAATAGTGTATAATATATTCGTGATAGCACTCAAACTTTTTGTTGTTATAATAGGATAATTTGAATGAAGTAATAATAGCTTAACTACTTTAGTTTGGATTTTCCTGAACATTGAATGAGTGAGTGAGTGCCTTGCTTTCTAGGGTTGCTAAAGCAAAATGTCACAAACTGAGAAGTTCACAAGAACCAAATGAATTGTATTCCAGGGCTAGAGTTTAGAAGTTCAGGTCACCACACCATTGATCCCCGAGGGGAAGATACTACACTGTTGCACACAGTTGTCCGTGGCCAGGGCATTCCTTAGATTGCGCTGGTTTTATAAGAACACCAGTCAGGTTGATGGTATCTACCATGTTTTAGCATGACTTCTGGTTAATTTAAGCAATTATATTTTCAAAAACGTATTTCCATGCAGTCATTGTCACATATACAAGGGTTAGGAATTCAACACATCTTTATCACAACACAATTAAATCCATAATGTAAATGTCTATCTACTCAACAAATTGTAATTTCTACTTACATACCTGTTATTATCATTTTATAAACGATAAGGTGCAGTGGTTACATGTTAGTCTACTAACTGTGAGATCAGCAGTTCAAAACCACCAATGGCTTCGTGGGAGAAAAATGAGAGTTTTTAACCCTGTAATGAGGTTTGATCTTGGACAACCACAAAGGGCAGATTCAGTAGTAATGAGGTTGGTTTGGTCTTTTTGTCACATATTTTAGACTCTAACAATTAATTTGTCATTTCCTTTTCAATTCATCTAGTTTTCTTTTATTTCAATTTTGCAATCAAATGTATGAGGTCTTCATATATTTAGAAATTACCCATTAATTTGTTATTTGACTTGCCTTTTATCTAGCATGCTATTTTTGTTTGCTTTTATTATAGTTAGACATAAGTTATCAATGTTCTGTCATCATCAAATGCTCTTGTTCCATTGAAATTTCTTTCTGATGTTCTGAAAATTGTAGCTCATGTAATATTGTTAAATATTTTTTATAAACTTTGGGATTTCATGATTTTAATTTCCTTAATAATAATTGGATATTGGAGACCACATTAATTTAGATGGATAGCCAATAGTTATCTATATAAAAACATGCTATTACACTTAAGGTCAATAAAAATTATTGTAGGTTAAATTTTTCTACCACTTGTCTTTTATATTATCATACTGTTGTGGCTTATGTTTTGCTGTGGCTCTGGAAGCTATGTCACTGGTGTCACAATGGCCAGAAGACTCACCCGGCATGAAGAGGTTCAGCAAAGCTTCCAGACTAAGAAGGGAGAATGAAGACTGACACCATTCCCCACTTGAGAAGAAGGAACCACTGAAAACATTATACATAACTTCAAAACATTGTCGGCTACCGGAGGCGTAAAGACTGGAAGCAGAACATGGTCAGAGACAGTGCAGGAGAATGGACCTCAGAGTAGGAGGACAAGAAGGAGCTGATGGCTCAGTGTGGAATCAACCACGGTGACTTGAGTCGGGCCAAGCCCGTGGAAGTGCCCCCTCCGGGTCTTCATTTGCTGATGGAAAACAACTCATGGTAAGGAGACACAGCTGCACAAATCTGCTAACGATTGGATCTTGTTATATGTAAAGTATGAATATAGGAAAGCCAAAAGTCATCAAAAATGAAATGGAACACCTAAAGACTGATATTCTAGGCATTAGTTAGCTAAAGTTGATTGACTGGTATTGGCCATTTTGAATGAGGAAATCATTTGTTTTACGGTGTTGGGCACAACACAATCAAGAGGAATGGTGTGGCATTCATTTCACAAAGACATTGTGAAATCAACCATGATGCACAAAGTCCCCTGTGATCACAACACATCTACCTTCCTTCACAGAAACTCAATCAATACAATTTATTGAAATTTATGCCCAACAACACAAACTAGTGATAAAGAAATTGAAGAATGCTACTGCCATTGTACAGAAATTGATCAATCATGCAGTCAAGATGCATTGATTACTATTGATAATTGGAATGCAAAATCTGGGAACAAATAGGAAGGACCAGTAGTTGGAAAATATGATCTTGGTGATAAAAATTAATCTGGATATCAGGTGATAGAATTTTGTTCATAGCAAATACATTTTTTCAACACCACAGACATTATACACAGGGATTTTCCCAGATGGAATACACAGACATCAAATTGACTACATCTGTGAGAAGTCATTGTAGAGGAATTCAATTTCAGCAGGTAAAACGAGACCAGGATCTCACTGTGTAATAGATAATAAATTGCTCATATATCTCAATTACTCATGAATTCAGGACAAAGAGGAAGAAAATTAAAGCGAGTCCACAAGAGACAAAATATGACCTTGAGTCTATCCCATCTGAAATTAGAAAACATCTCAAGAATAAGTTTCAATCACTGAACACTAATATGATAGACATGTTATTTAGAGAAACAAATCCCGTGACACTCAAATATGGCAAATAGCTAGCACCATTATAACTCGAGAAAAGGTAGAAGTTGTCATGGATATTATCTTGGATCCACAATTCATCCTCAAGTGTACAGTGGACAAGGGATCAAGAGACACATTATGTTCGGCAAATCTGCTGCACCAGACTTCTTTAGATTATTGAAAAGCAAGGATGCTACTTTGAGGACCTAGGTACCCTTGACCTAAGCCATATTCTCCATTGCCTCATACATATGTGAAAACTGGACATTGCATAAGAAAGACCATAGAAAATGGATGCATTTGAATTGTGGTGCTGGGGAAGAAGACAGAAAGTACCATGGATTGCTAAAAGGACAACCCTGTCTGTCTTGGAAGAATTACACCAGAATGCTCCATAAAGCAAGGAGAGTGAGACTTTGACTAACAAATATTACACATATTGTCAGAAGAGAACAATTCCTGAAAAAGGACATCATGCTTGGTAAACTGGAGGGGCAGTTAGAAGAAGACCCTCCATGAGGATGGCCCAGGCCTGCAGCGTGTCTTTCTGATGTGCAGAGGGCTACTGCGGGGCAGAACAGACCCCAGGGTACCTAACAACAGCAACAACACATTTTATTTCCCACTCATTGTTCTTGTTATTTCCCTGTACACAGAAAAATGCAACTTTTGTACATATCTTACAATAAGAAAGAAGGCAACATTGTTTAGACAAGAGCTATCAGCAATTTAAATTCACTACTATTGAGCTACAAAGGTATACTACATTGTATTTTTATGGCTGACACAAATTATCCTTTGTAATTCACAATTATTAATTCAATTTCCCCCATAGATTAAGAACATGTAGGCAAATTTCAACCTAAAATTTTGACATTTTGTAGATGCCTTCAACTTGATAAAATGAATGAGAGGGAAGAACACAGATCATGACTTGATTGCCAATGATCATAAACTGTGCTATCCACCAGCATTTCCAGAAAAAATAGATAATTTGGAAAGGAATAAAAAATTACAATATTGGAAAACGGTTTTCAAATTCACAATGATAATTATTAGCATATCAACTAGTAGGAATTTATGGAATACCATTGAAATGTTTCAGAAAGCTGAAGAAACAGTAGAAGCACTCACTTGTCTATGCCGGGAAATGTGGAAGACCATCACTTGGCTAACTGAGTGTAAGAGATCCATATTTGTGCACATTCCAAAGTAAGCTGACCCATCAGAATGCTCCAACTATAAAATTATATCATCGATTTGTCACACAAATAAAATTTTGCTGAAAATCATCCAACAACCATTGCAGCAGTACATTGACAGAGGCTTGTCAGAAGTTCAGGCTGCATTCAGGATAGGACATGGAAAAGGGGATATCATTGCTGAGGTCAGGTGAACCTTCACTCAAAACAGAGAATGCCAGAAGATATTTATTTGTGTTTCATTGACTATGCAAAGGCATTCGATTGTGTGGAGGATGAACTGTGAGTAACTTCGAGAAGAAGAGGAATTCCAGAGGATTTCATTGTGCCCATAAGGAAATTGTACGCAAATCAAGAGGTAGTTAGGGAAACAGAGCAAGGGACTACTGCGTGGCTTAAAATCAGGAAAGGTGTGCATCTGGGTTGTATGCACTCACCATACCTGTTCAACCTGTGTGCAGAGCAAATCATAAGAGAAACTGGATCATATGAAAAAGAGCGTAGCATCAGGAATGGAGGCCGCATTCCTTATTAATAACCTGCCATAAGCAGAAGATTCAAACTTACTTTCTGAATGTGAGGAGGACTTGAAGTACTTCCTGATGAAGATAAAAGATTATAGCCTTCTGTGTAGATTACAACTCAATTTAAGAAATAACAAAATCCTCAGAACTGGACCAAAAGATAACAGTGGAAGATGTAACAGATTTTCTCTTCTTGGATCCACACTCAATGCTCATGGAAGCAGCAATCAGGAGATCAAAAATGAGTTGCATTAGGTAAACCCACTGCCCTAGGCTTCTTTCTAATATTGAAGAGCATAGTTGTTATTTTGAAAACTCAGTTCACAAGCCATGTTATTCTCCATCGCATCATTCACATGAGGAAGTTGGACATTGAATAAAGAAGACTATAGAAGTGCAGATGCATTTGAACTGCGGTGCTGGAGAGGAATATTAAAAGGAACACGGACAACTGAAAGGAAAACCAGTCTTTGAACAAGTACCACCAGTGTCCCTTGAAGGCAAGGATGGTGAGACTTTGTCCCCAAGGGGACTCCGTCTCCAGTGAGCTTCCTCACACCATGACCAAGGGTGTGGGTAGCATTCCCTTAGATAGAATGCATCCAAAGGTAAATTAATGCAGATAGAGTTAGGTAAAAATGAACACTTAATCATCTGTGCTCCTTTTTGATACATTTTAAATTTGTGGTACATTTTATTTTCTGCTTTCTTTTGAATTCAGACTTGCTTGTTCTTGTTTTTGTTTGTTAGTATGACTTTATTTATATGAAATCCAAGGTAGGTAAATCTCTAGAGACAGTAGCTGGATTAATAGTTTCTTAGGGTTCTGGTAGAAGAGGTTGTGGGAAATGGGAGCCAAGCATAATGAGTACAAGAATGAAGAAAATGTTCTCAAATTGGAGAGATTATTTCACAACTCTTTTAAAGACATTGCGCTGTCTACCGTGTGAATTATATATTATTAAAACAGTTAAAAAACAAAATTCATCATTTCAAAATGATCCTCTCCAACAAGATGTTATTGAAAGTATGTAATCCTTTACAGCACATGTTTTGTAAATCAGTCTCCATGATCTCTGAGGTTGTAATTCCATTTGGAAATGCACTTCCGTTTCCATGTTAAGGAGATATGATTAGCATAGAGGAGATCTTCAGTTCATCTTTTTTGAGCTGTGCTACTGAGAGTGATAAAACATCATGAGAGGATTCGAGCTGCGGAGAAAGGGGCCAGACCACATAAAGACGAAGAGGAGACACGGGCTTTGCTCCAGAACCCAAAGCGAAACAGCTTCCCCTCTGACTCCAGCTTAAAATCCCCTAACCTGGGAGAAAGCACATTATTGTTTAGTGGAGACATCAACGCGTGATATGTCCTCATCAGAGCAGTACATACATAAAACTAAGTTCATAATTGGACAAAACAATGCAAAAAAAACTTTTTCCTCAAACTCCACTAGGAATGAAAACCCATTTTCAAAATAATGTCATGATCAGCAATACAATTTTAGAAATATGATGAAAAAGAAATATAGTAAGCTATTTGAGAACCAAAATAGGAGACACTACTTAATTTTTTTTCAAAACATTTTTTTTTCTCATTGTAAGAGTAACAAGAGGTGGACACTTGTGTACGCTGGCTTGAGAATGGGGAAGGAGCACCAAACTTGCCAACAGCCCACAGCCAATTCCCGTAAGACTGATAGCAGAGGGAGCCTCGTTCTCCAAATCTTCACCAATTTTGATCCAAAATATAAAAAAGGCAGCTACTTGAAATATATCCCATCCCAATGCTGCTCATCTGTTTCTTTAAAGATGTACAGTCTTCAACACCCAAGAGAGCAGTTCTATTTGTCCTGTAGCCTTGCTAAGATTGAGTCAGCTCCATGGCTTTGGTTTGGCTTGACATTGGGTTTGGTTGGACAGTGATTGTGGGTTAATTAGGTCTAGTGTAAGGATAGAGGTTCATAGTCTTTTTCAGTAGAAAGAGAAAGTATGATGAGTAAAAGGAAGGATGGACTATTTTGTGGTATTTTCACTGAAAGTTTGTCACAAGAAAACCTTATGTATTTTACTTACAGGGATAGACTGTACTAACAAAGAAAACATTATTCATTAACAAATGACAAGATTTTGATAATCAACTAATACAATCATTTTAAATCAAAACAATTGATCAAAATTGGCAAAGATTATAGGCAAAGATTGATAATAATCCAAATTCTTGTAGGCAGCTAATAAATAATAATAAATCTTTCAGAGAAAAAAAATCCCACATAAGAGACTATAATTTAATTATAATTTCTTTTAAAAGCTCAAATCTAAAGTACAAGAAATTAGTATGGTAAACTTTGGAAAATATCTCAGAATAATCTAATAATTGGGTTCACTTTCTTATAGTGAAGATTTAGGTTCAATGAACATACCTATTTCTTGGACAAGATTTTCCTCAACAAACCTACACAGAAAAATGGTCATATAAAACAATGTAATAATGTTCTCTCTCTGTTTGCATTCTCCCCAGTGTGTGTGTGTGTGTGTGTGTATACCTATATATCTATATATATATCTATATATAGATATATATATATCACATAACAATGTGTCATTGGACATTCAGTCTGTACTAAGTCATAGTAGTGAACCAAAACGTGTTTCCTGGAGGAGACTAATTTTCTCTGCAGAAGTGTCAGGTCTTTGCTCCAAAATCCTATGGCCCAGATGCTGGAAACTTTAACAATCATTGATCCAAACTGGTAAGCCTAGAGATAGGATGGAATTTCAACCAATATATCTATGTAAATTCTTAAAGCAGAATCATTCTGTTTGGGGAACTGTTAATATTTCTGTTAAAGGCTTTCAATTGATTTGACGAGGCTTACTCGCGTAATGGAGTGTGATCTGTTTTACTCAAGGTCACCTTGTTTAAGTAGTAACCATATCATGTAAATACCTTTACAGGAACCTAATGTTTGACCATATAACCAGTCAATGCTGTCTAACCACAATGATACATATAGATAACCATTGAAATTATTGAGAAAATTAATGGAGTTAGTAATAATTCTGGAAGATTTAAGCAAAGAAGTAGGAGGAGATAAAGGGGGAAAAAAGAAGACAGACATGAGTAGGATGTCAATATTTAGCTACAGGAATATATAAAGCACTCAATAAGTAAATGTAGCTATCATGTTGCTGTCAATATTTTTATCATTTTTGTATCTGATAAATAAAATCACTTAAGGGATGGACATAAATCCAATGAATAATTAACATAATTTACCAAGGTAAAACACAGTATCATTTCAAACATGTTTAAGAAAAATAGAAAGCTAAAATAAGAAAACAAATAACTAGCTAGAACAATTTTCTTTATTAGTACATACTCCACCAACTAAGTTAATATATTGAGGATGTATTAAAAGGTTCTGCAACTCAATGTGATTTTAAGAAAGAAAAAAAAGAAGCATTTTCAGGAGTAGAATTTAGGTTTTCCACTCAAATAAACCAGCTAAATTCTATTATTAGGAATTAGAAATGTATATCTTGTTGTTAATAGGTACTTTGCTTCAGTTCGTGCAGCTAAAATGGCAATGATACTATTTCTTACAAATAAATAATGAGAATAAAGAGATATTATTTGATTAAGATTTTGCAACATATTTTTCTTCTTTTTCTTGAAATTCTTTTTTTTTTTTTTTTTACTGCTACAACAAATATGACCGGGTGCTAGTCAAAATCATGGTAGCATTTCAGAAAGATATTTCACCATTATTTGTAATTTAACTGGTATTCAGTGACACATAGTTCTGGACAAATTTATATTTCTCTTAACAGCATTAGTTCTTATAAATAACATTAATATATGATCTAATTTATGAGGTATCATTTTGAAAAAAGCTGTAAGCAGAAACTAAATGTATTATGGTGTATGTGCACATTGTTTCTATTAGAAGAAGAACATTTAGAATTATTCTACATTTCATGCATCTAGTCATCTGATGACATTTGAGAAAGTACGACTGATACATGTATAGTGAAATGAAGAAAAAAATGATCAAACCTGTTTGCATAATGTACATATTTCTCTTCATCAATGTCAAATCCTAATCTCTTCTCCAGTGAACTGATAATCACATCATTATTTGCCTTTAAATTTGAAAGATAATCTATTTTTGGTTTATACATCTGGTAATTCCTGCCAGCGAAATAGATGAGGTTGGGCTTGTAGATTCATCATCATAGCCACGAGAGACATCACGGAGCAACTTGTGTTCTGTCAGGAGGCCTTAGGATGTTTGCCACAACCTTGTCATTCACAGACAAGGTCATGGAGGTTGATAGCGTGCTTCCTAATTGTTCCAACTAAGATTAATATAGAAAACATTTTTTTGCATAAATATATTTTAAAGGCACTTAAAATGTCCCTTTCTCAGCTTTCAAAAATTATGAAACAGATTTCATAATTTTAGCGATATGAAGAAACTAAGCAGCTGTGCTTAAGGACTGCCTGGTTTATTTATTTACTTACTTTGGTATTGTTCCTATTGCTTTCATATGTCCTAAGGTAGCACATGAAGAACTCTGCATAGTGGGGTATGCATGAAGCTTACCACAAGGCTAGTCGTTTGAACCCACTAGTCACGCTTAGGAGAAATATGAGGCTTTTTTACTGGTGCGGATTTCAGTCTCAGAAATCCACAGAAGCAATTCCATCCTGTCCTGTAGCATCCCTATAAGTCAGAATCTACTTGAAGGCAGTGCATTTAGAGTGGTAAGAAGTACATAACTAAGAAAAGATTAATCTTAAAATAACAAAATGATATTTCATTCGTCACTTACATTTGAGACTACTGAATTATTACATGTCACACAAAATTATGGCTTTGATAGTTAAGACCAATCAATAGCACTTTTAAACTGACTTTTAAAAATAAACCTGTTAAACCACTTAGTTCATTATAAAATGATATGTGTGTACGCATCTCTTGCCTTTCTATTCTTTATTATAATTGCCATAGAAAGAATTTGCAGCGAAGCCCTGGAGAATTGTAGGTCTTATTAGAATGGATGCTTCTCTGACATTTCATTTATTTTCAGCACTGTCTGGATGATCACATTTTTTCATTGTACTATGAACTAACCCATACATGAAATTGATAAAATAGATATTAAATTATAGTTCGGTTTAATTTGGATAACCACATTATTTTTACATAAATAAAAACTAAATTTGTACCACTCTAGCTCTAAATGCTGGCTATTCCTGGGTTATTGTGAAACAGAACAATTTGGGAAAGTGGATGGGGAAATGAGAACATTACATTTATTTTCATAAAGAACCAATATTGTTTGTCTTTGCCCAGGCTAATGAAAATGCATGTCATTTCTCAATAGTTCTCTTCAGTTTTACCCTTATAAGACATTAACAATAAGAAGATATCACCTCTAATAATCCTTATAAATACATTGTAAGAGAAGTAATGTATTAAGAAGATTTGCATTTAATTATTAATTTGACGCTGAGGTAGTTCAGCAATGGATTCAACTCTATTAAGAATAATGAGGATGGTCTTCAAAATAAAACAAAAACTCACTGTCATTTTTTCAATTCTAGTGATTCTACAGGATGACGTAGAACTGCCCCTCTTGATTTTTAAAACAGTCACTAACACATCATGACAGTAGAAAGCCCCATCCTTCCTCCGTGGCATGGCTGGTGTTAATGACTGCTGACTTTGTACTTAGGAGACCAGCTGCAAACACTACAGGACAGTGTTTGGTTCTGTTATGTATCAGGTCAACCCCGTGAGGACAAGATCTACATGGATTATTAAAAAACATTATAGCGTACGTGATCAATGCCAAGTGGAAACTAGGTAGAAACGTGTAATTATATAGAGTAATTCCAGCAGCCACTCACATTTCCATGCAAAGGGTAGTATCTCATTGAACACATTAAATATCTTGCTGTCTTTTCCAAGATTATTCAAAGGCTACCGTGCCTAATTGTTGTGGCCCTTTTTACTGGGGGGGGGGGGGGAGAAGTTATGATTAAATCGAGAGAAATGTCCTTGTGAAACTAAAATAATAAACAAGATGAAACCGGTTTCTGGTGGTAATGAAATCAATTTCTCCTAACTCCATTGAGGAAAAGAACTACACCTACCTAACTGTAACATTTCTCCTAACTCCATTGAGGAAAAGAACTACACCTACCTAACTGTAACATTTCTCCTAACTCCATTGAGGAAAAGAACTACACCTACCTAACTGTAACATTTCTCCTAACTCCATTGAGGAAAAGAACTACACCTACCTAACTGTAACATTTCTCCTAACTCCATTGAAGAATAGAACTACACCTACCTAACTGTAACATTTCTCCTAACTCCATTGAGGAAAAGAACTACACCTACCTAACTGTACTTCTCTGCAACAGTGTGCACTGTGATGTGCTGCTTCTCTCTACTAAGATTTTCACACTTTAAAAAAATGTGATCTCCAGATTCTTTCCCTTTTTATCTAAATGCGTGTCTGTGCGTTTGCATTTATTCTGTGATTTGCAGGTCAGCCTGCGTTCTGTGCCCAAGTAGTACAGTAATAGCGTCTTCATAGAGCATTTCTGTAAACACTTCTATGTCTCTCAACAACCATCAAGACTGTTTTCCCCAACTCCTTGTGGCAATGCTATGTGTCTGAAGTGCACAAATTTACCCCAAATTAGTATTTCTCAGCTATAACCTCAGGTTTTATTTTCCAGGAAATATAATAATTTGCAGTGTTCTAAAGGGGAATATTATAACCATATCTCATATGACTATAAAAATAACACTACCTTTCATTTTGCTACAATTGCAGACCCCTTACTCTGTCCCAATAATAATTGAATCCTCTGAGTACTGCTTCCGGCTACAGTGTAATTATTTACCACCAAGAGTTATGATATGTAATACAAGGGTATAAATAAGACACCATGGATTGCACTACACCAAGAATATTTTATTTTCGTGCTGGGTTACAATAATTGGTTCAAGTTCTCCATTTTAAGGTTTAAATAGTTTTTAATAAAGTCTATAGTGCCTGGACAGATTTTTCTCTCATTATAAATTGTTACAGCATTGACATGCAGTTGCTGTAAAAATTTATAGATACTTGCTTGGAGCAGAATCTCCGGCAAAATGTCGCAAGTAAAGTGAAAGTAATTTTTTCATGCACAGGGTACCCATAATAGATGAAACTTGAAAATGTGATTTTGACTGAAAACTCAAAATTTTATGTTGTAAAAATATCTGCTTAAATCTTATTTATTTGAAGAAAAAAAACACCCCGAGGTTACACTCTATTTGTAAAAACTATTTATATCATTGTCTGTTCCTCTTAGCAATGTATCTAAATGATTTATCACAGCAATGTCAGCATCCATCGCCATGGAGTTTTCTAAGTTCCTAGCACAGTGGGAAAGATAGGCAATCCAGAGGGGATCTTTATGATATAAGTCAGTGTGCATATTTTTTGCAGCATCAATGATTAATGTTGTCAATATATATACTGGTAAGAGCAAATCTAGGTCTATTGAATTTATTTTGCTTCCACCACACACACACACACACACACACACACACACACACACACACAAACACACAAGAACACCTTCAGTAGTTTCATTGATTCCGTAGGGTAATTGCTTATTTCTTTCATTTTTCTAAAGTATTACACTTGGATATAGAGTCTTATATTCAGAATTATTTTTATGCACCCTTTTCTCCATCAAGGGCTCACAAAACTAGAAAAAGTATCCACAATAGGGGAACCTGGCCCTTTAAAAGAACCATGTAACTTGCAGTTCAGTGTACTGTGCCATAGAGACACACATTCTTAATGAAGCATGCTTCTAGCAGAGCACACACCAAAGTCTATTCTAATGACATGGTCGGCAGGCATTTATTACTCATAGAACAAAAAAGAAATGGATGAGCAGAACAACACGTGTCATTTTAAATTGTTTCCTTAGTCTCCTGCCCTGGTAATGTGATATTATATAATATCCATACATGTAATATAAGACACATACCCTTTCTGCCTTCTCCAAGAGCGCCTTGGTATCTGCCTTTTGGAATTGAATATCAGCGGGACAGTCTTGTATCTATGTGTCAAATGACACATACAGAGGTGGGGAGTGGTGTAATAAAAGAGAAATGGTGGTAATAAAAACGACACCCTCTCTGCAGGCAGTGACTGCATGTTTGCCCTTGTTTAGGATATGTGGTCCTCTTCTGATGATACCTCCGCATGTGGGTCATGATTATTACTTTGGTTTATGTATTGGGCTGCTAACTGCATGGTTGTCTGTTTAAAAACCTCTTACTTCTTTTCAGAATAGTATTGAGACTGTCTGCTCCCAAAAGGATTTACATACAGCCTTGGAAATGCTATGGAGGCTTGCTATGAGACAGATTCAACTTGATGGTGGTGGGTTAACCAAAGCAACCACCAACAAAAGACTCATTGTCATTGAATACAGTGACCTTATGAGTAGATGAAACTCACAGATGGATTTGAACCCTTGTCCTTGTGGTGAGCCTTGTGCAACACCAGGGCTCCTAGTAGTGGGGTAGGTTTGATTTTTAGAAGGATTTATGTCCATTTTCAGCTAGGGAGACAGTTAAGGTGCAATTATAATCTCGCATGCATGTACACTACTTTGAGATATATGCTTTATGGTACAACTTAATAGAGAAAGAGTCAGGGGAATATGAAGGAGTTATTTTTAGCTTATAATTTTGATTAGAATATATTGTATTTTAGTGTATAAGTTCCAAAATTCATTAATAGATAGCTGAAAAAATAATAATCAGTGTATAATCAATTCAGAATTCTTATGATGAGTCAGTTATAAAGGAAAAGGGAACCAATCATGTTCACAGATTGTTCCTCAGGAGACAATTATTCACCTGACAAATATGTGGAAGTACATAAATCTCAAACAACCCAAGGAATATGTTATTTCTCCTGTGATGACCCATTATTCTCTCTTTTCTACCCCCCACCCCCAAAGACAACAATACAACTGTATTAAGCATCTATAGTAGATTTGCATCTTATGCTATGGAATTCCTTCCGTTTTGAAAAAAAAACTTTTTTGAGTTTTAGTTATTTCCTGTAGTTCAACTGTTGTATCTTGACATACTGGAAGACACACAGTACTAAAATAGTAAACAGTGATGTGTGTACCATGCTTATTGATTATATTGACATATCAGAATAGGTTATAATCTAGGCACTGTATTTATGATAATAATTTCTGGAACAGTATAAGTAAGCTTCAACAAATAGTTATGATCATTTTCCTAAGTTCAAAATATTTAGATTAGTAGTACAAGTTATGATATTTTGTTCTGAATATAATTATGATTATTGATATCTTAACATACAAAATATATTTTCTCTTCAGGACATATGCCATTATTTTGTTTTTCTTTGTCTGGGTATATTGAAAGAAATGACTATAGAGTGCTTCAAATTCTTCAAATAATATTTTATTTATTCTTCCTCCTCATGGTTCGTCCTCTTCCTTCTCTATTCATTTCTCTTCAATCTTTCTTCACGCGTCCTCTTTCTCTTTGATTTTTAGCAGACAATCAAAAGGAAACTACGTATAGCAGCTGCTTTCAAACTGATGACCACTCCTGGCAATGTCATGGGTGCCAGAGTAGAATAGGCTGGTCAGGTTTTCTTGTCTGTGACCTTCAGAAGCAGGTCTCCAGAACTTTCTCCAGGCATTTCTCAGGATGAATTCAACTGGCCAAAACCTAGATTGGTGGGTGACAAAGTGAGATAGAGGTACATAAATAGAAACTAACACATGACATAAATGAAACACAACAGCAATTGCACTTTTGAAAAACCATTCTTGGCCTTAGAAGTGACTGGTGGCTCATATATTACCTATATTTCACTAGCAGGAGACACCACATCAAATAGTTCCTATGTCAAAATAAAAATCACAGAATGACTCTTGCTATCATGACTAAGAAAGCATATAAAGGCTTAGTAAATTTTTCAAATATATTCTTGGGCATTCATCAATTTTGTGACTTGTTAATGTTTCATTAAATATCTATGGTAAAAAGTAGACACTTTATATTGTCATTTTTTGTAAGATAATGAAAATTATTATTTTATTAATGATGTAATCTCATTTGTGTTTAATAATTATAAAAATAATATGAAATTATCAAAAATATAAAATATTTATATATATTTATATTGAAGATATTAAAATAGTATGAAATAATTCAGGAAAACATTATTCATAACATGCTCAGTATAAGTATGGCAATGTAAATTTAGAATCATAAAATTTTTCAATAATTATAGGTAAATTAACATTTTCAGCATTTAAAATTCCATAATCTATTTAAATCAATAATGTTTTTGTTACTGATCTGATATTTTGTATTGTGATTTAGTGAAAGTTTACAGATCTCACTGATTTTCCATTCAACAATTCAGAGAATCTTTTTGTGACATTGACTGCAATCCGAACAACGTAACAGCACTCCTCCCACTTCCTCCCAGGGCTTCTTTGCTCAACATGTAGCAGACCTGTGCTCTCTTTCTCTCTCTCCACCTCTGGTTCCACAGTTCTGTCCTTCCGTATCCGGGGTCTACTATTTTGAGCGGCATTCAGAGCCATCTCATTGTTAGTCACGCACAGTCTCGTTCTTCTAGTGTCAGAAATGTGGGGTAGTGTGCACAGATTTTCCTCCGGGCTGTTTCCTTGCAGCTTTGACTTTACTCATTCTCCTTTGTTCTTGCTGGGCTTCTTCCAAGATGTTAAGACCCCAGTCACTAGTCACCAAAGTAAGAAGTATAATTAATATTTTCCTTGTTGATTATGGTATGCCCATCGAGCTTGGTGCTCCCAAGACTAAGGTCCGCAACCCTCGAACCCTGGAACCATTTATTTTTCCTCATTGTCTTTGGGTATTGCAAAGAAGTTTGAATAATTTTGACCATGTAGTCTCTACTGTACACATGAATATATATTTATAGCACACATAAAAACACACATATATATTCCCTTAAGTGTGTATGTATACATACTAGAAGATGATTATACATATACAACTAACTCACTGCCATGGAGTCAACACATATGCATAGCAATCCTATACGACTGTGCAGAACTGCCCCAGTGAGTTCCCATGGCTGGAACACTCTATGAGAGTACAAAGCCTTCTTTCTCCCACAGAGTGCCTAGTGGTTTCCACGCTGGTCTGCAAGATCAGTAGTTCAAAACTACTAACTGCTCCTTGGGAGAAATACTAGGGTTTCATATGTATATTTCTCTTCCCACTACTTGAATATCTATGTTTATATCCAGTCTACATTATTATACTGTATGTAGGATTGGACGTGCAATAGTATTACTTTTGATGATTTAACTTTTGGATGCTTCCCTTAATCATTTTCCACTGATCTCCCTAATATAATATATAGGATTTTGCTCTATCCAAGTTACTGTGTGTCCGTTCATCAGTCCATTAGTCAGTCGGTTAGTCAGTCACCCAAACATTAAATAATGCATCTTCATGAGTGGATCTTTTTTCTTGACTTTTTAACAGTGTTCTCAAAATAATGTTTGTCCTTTTGTGATTGATAAATTTTATACAGTATAGTTAATATCCTCTATGTTCTTATATATTCCAACATGTTTGACAGATTCATTGTTATTTTTTAACGTTATATAATAAACCATGAATATCTTAGTCTAACCATTCATCCATTGGTGGGCATTTAGATTGAATTTATCTTTCTGCTATTTATTGAATAAATGTGTATGCATACATATGTACAAGGGGGTACTCCCCCCAAAATTGGAAAAAAGCTCCTCTGGATGGAGCTTTCGTGTATACACGTTTCCTGCTGGGTGACCGTCAAGAAACTCGCTCTGAGTTAGTGCACCCAGTAGCATCACCACGAAGTCTCACTGGTCACAGTGAATTTTTTCATCAAAGCACTTTTGCTCCAACTTCTTTTATTGTGATGGCCAGTTTAAGAGAAGAGTTTGCAGCTGTGAAATGTTGTTTCCTGCTCAGAAAAAAAATGCCACAGAAAATGTTGCAATGGTGAACACAGTGTACAAGGACATCATGATGGGAAAAAGCCAGTGTAAGAGGGGGTTTCTCATTTCAAAAGAAGTGAAATGTCGATTGATGACAAAACTTGTTCTGGATGTCTATAAACTTCCCAAATGGACAAAAATGTGGATAAAATCCATCCACTTATGCTTGAAGACCAATGACTGTTGTGGTGTCAATTTGAGAGGATTATGAGTGAAGGGGTAGAGTCTGGCCATTCAATCAAGATATAACTAATGAGGCCTCTGTGTGGCCATGACCTTCTCTTGAGAATTCGGGAAACTCCTGTATTTCCTCCTGGGAGCCAGGAGACAACTCTCATTCTCTGCTCAATTCCTGAAAGACTTTCAACTGACAAGACACATGGATAATGCTGATGTGCTGATGGCTGAGAGAGCTCTGGATCTGGAGGAGTCACATGGAGACCCATGCCAGTGCTGAGATGCTTCAACCTTCACTGGATCCACAAGACTATCCACCTACTGTCCTGTGATCTTCCTGCATTCGGCATCATTGCATGTGCTTCATGAGTCTAAAGAGGCCTGTAGAGATTGGTATTGGGCATATGGGCTAATATAGAACTTTTGGATTTGATCTGGACTGGGCTGGGATATGTTCTCCATGTTCAATTTCTATTGTATATAAAGCTCTGTCTTAGACACATATAAGTGCCTAGGACTTTGTTTCTCTAGTCCACCCAGACTAACACAATGACAGATCATTGATGGGATGGGGAAGTTACTTGCCTTCAGTGAATTTTAGTGGAAGATTTTGGAATGAGAAGTGTCACTGAAAAATGTTTTCCTCGAATTCTGACTGACCACCAAAGAGTGTCAACTGGAAACATCCCATGCTTTGAAAGAAGCTCCGAAGTTACCCAGACTTTTTTCCTAAGGTGACAAGACATGGTGCTATTCTTATGAGGGCAAAAGCCAGCGTCAATTAAGCGAGTGGAAACATCATTGTCGCCTCACCAAAAAATCGTGTAAAGCTAAATCAAAGGTCAAGATGGTGCTTATTTGATTTTTTGATTGTGAGGGGGACAGTGCATTTGGAGTTAGTTCCACAGGTCAGACGGTTGATCAAACTTTCTATTTAGAGGTTCTGAAAGGATTGAGTAACAGTGTGCAACCAAAAAATGCCTGGTTTGTGACAGATGGGCAACTGGTTTTGCTACCACGACAGTGTACCTGCTCATGGAGCTATATCAGTGCTCTAGGTTTTATAAAATATCAGCACACCTCCCTTATCCCATGCACCCCACTCACCTGGTCTCACTATGTGCAACATTTTTGTGTTTCCACAAATGAAAAGAGACAAGAGAAGACAGTGATTTGAAGACATAGAACGGGTGAAGAAAAGAGTGAGGGAGGCACTGTCAGCCATCCAAATAGATGAGTTTGAAAAATGTTTCCAAGAATGGAATTGAAGAGTTGACACATGGATTAAATACAATGAAGAGTGCTTTGAAAGTGATAATGTTGCTTTATAAAAAAGTATTAAATTCATGACTCTGCAAAAATTCCATTGGGCAGGGTGGTGGCCCATCATATATATGTGCTTATTTCACAGCTGCTATTTCTCTAGACTACAGGAATATATATTTTAGAGGAATTTCTGGATCATATGATGTATACATTTCAAAATTTTAGTGAATTGTTGGCCCATTTTTCACACTGATTGTAGTGTTTTGGAATCCGACTAGCAGAGCATGATAGTTCCAGTCTCTACTCACTGGGTTTTGTTGCTTTATACTTTCTGAATTTTGTTAATAATGCTGAAGTAAGAGATACATTATTGTTCTTTTGATATGCACCTCTTTAAATTCAAATTTATCATAAACATTCCTTCATGTATATTTTGGTTCCTTAAATGTCTTATTTGGTGAAATGCTTATTCATATATCCTGACCATTTTTTAATGTTTCCTTATTTTTTTCAATGTGGTGGGATTGAATATACTGAAGTGTTCTATTCATTTTAGAGACTAGTCTCTTTACTAATGTCATTGCTTAATTTATTAGGTCTCAATTTTCTAGATTGCCTTCTATTTGTGCACTTTTGAATATGCTTGATAATGTATTTATGGTATATATTTAGGCCTCTAAGAAAACCTATTTTATTTGTTGTTGATCTTTTATAATTGGAAGTTTCCTTTGTAGGTCTTTGGTTCATGTAAAATTCATTTTTGCTTATGGTACACTATATGGATTATGTCTTATTTTTCTGAAGATGGAGTTTTTATGAGCAATGCTTGTTAGGCAGATTCTTCATCATTCAGTGGATTTTGGCCCTTTGTCAACATCCAAGGATTTCAGCCTTCAGTGTGAGTTGCAACTAAATGTAAAGATGACCACAATCCTCCCAACCAGAGCGACAGACACATCATGATACATGTAGGAAAGCCTGCCGCTGCAAGGACTGTATCTTACTTGAACCTACAATCAATTCTCATGAAAGCAGCTGTCAAGAGACCAGAGAAAGAATATATTGGATAAATCTCCTCATGAGTCTTCTTTAATGTGTTAAAAAATTGTTACTTTGAAGAATAAGGTGCTCCTGAAGCAAGGCATATATTCAATTGTCCCATATTCATATAAAATACGGAATAAAGCAAATTGAAGAAGAATTGATACAATTATGGAGCTGGTCAATAGCTATGGAGGTTGTTGGTAGGCATAATCTGCTCAGTTTTGACCAATAGCAAGTCTATTCACAACAGCATGAAACTGTAACGTCCTATGTCATCCCTGCAATTGTTCCTGAGCCAGAGCCCATTACTGCAGCCTCACTGCAATTACATCTCTGAGGCCTTCCTCTCTCTAACTGCCTCTCCATGTGACCAAGTATCATGTCTTTCTCCGGGGTGAGTCTTTCCAGAGAATATGACAAAGTATGGGCATCCTTGCATCTAGGCAGCACTCTGGCCATACTTCTTCCAAGACAAGTCCGTTTGTCCACATTCTTCTCCTGTACTTCAATTCAAATGCATCCATTATCCTTTCATCATTCCTATTCACATTCCAACTTTCATATGCACCTGAGACACTGGAAAAAGCATATCTTCATTCAGTACATCTTATTCCTGAAAGTATCACTCTTGCATTTCAAGATTCCAAAGAGGTCATGTGAATCAGACTAACTTAATGCATGCATTTTGATCTCTTTACTATTACCCTGATGAGCATTGACTGTGGATCCAAGCAAGATGGAATCTTTGAAAACTTCAACCTTTTCTCCATTTGTTATGATGTTGCCTGTGGGTTCAGTCATGAATATTTTAGGCTTCTTGCATTGAGTCATAATCCACACTGAAGGCTGCAATCCATGACTTTCACCAGCAAGTGCTTCAAGTCCTCCTGATTTTCACTAAACAAGGTTGTGTTTTCTGCATATTGCAGGTTGTTTATAGACATGCCTCTGATTATTACTGTAATATTATTCATATAATCCAGATTTTCTGATTATTTGCTCAGCGTATAGATTGATCAAAAATTGTGAGAGAATGCAGCCTTGAAACATAGCTTTCCATATTTTAAACCATGAGGTATTCCCCTGTTCTGCTCATACAACTGCCGTTTGATCCATGTACAAGTTCCTTGTGAACACAATAAATTGCTCAGGGATTCCCATTATTCTCCAGGTCAGCCACACTTTTTGTAGTCTTCAAAGTTGAATGTGTCTGTATAATCAATGAAATACAAGTCAAAATCATTCTGGAATTCTCTGCTTTGGGCCAGGATCCATCTTATACCATCAAATGTATATATATTTTTTTCTAGTTCATACAAGCACAGGTTTATTCCAAACAAAATGTATTAAAACGTCTCTGATGAGTGGGGGGTGCCACACACAAGCGTTCTTGTTCATTCCTTTTTGAATGTGCTTTTTTTTTTTAGAAAATAATTTTATTGGGGGCTCTTACAATTCTTTTTTTTTTCTTTTTTTGTTGCATGTTTTCTTCTGAATCCTGTCTGAATTTCTGGAGACTTCCTGTCAATGCACTGATGCAAACATTGGATAATCTTCAGCAAAATTTTATTTCCATGTGATTTCAATTACACTTTGATTACATTTGATACACTCCAATGATTACAATTGAGCCTCTGTTGGATCACCTTTCTTTGTAGGAATATATGGAAAGTAGAAGGTATTGGGGTGATTGGAAAATTACTTTCATGCACATCTTCTTCCTTTGCCCTGCCACCAAAACAAGGGAAACAAGCAAACAAAAGCCAGATGGTGACCTGACACTGTTACTGAACATTTTCATCAGATTCTATGGGGAAAAAAATCCTGTTCAAAAGAGTGTTGGATTGGGGAAGAATACAAAAAAATTTTTTTAAATTATCTTGAGCTTCAAACTTTCTGGAGCAATGAATATGAATATACTCCAGAAAATATAACTTTATGGTAACCTTTGATCCTTAGAAATACCCCCTGAAATCTACTTACAGGAAAGAACTGTTTAGTTTAACTGGTGGAGAAGGTTTGTTGTTAGCAGGTGCTCCACTAAGATCCATCTAACTGGTATCAAATTGACAATAGTAAATCACAAGAATAATAGACAATACAGGAGACAATTTATGTGAATGAGGAGAAACAAATTTAAAATGTGGGTGAAATGGTTACACACTAAAGAACAAATCAATGCCACTGAATGTATATGCAGAAATTGCCAAATTGGTGTTTACATTTTCATAGCAAGAACAAAAAAAATAAAATGTTTTACCCAACCAAATGTCAACATTCATTTCATTATCAGTGATGATTCTATAAACTAATGATTGTTCATAGCCAAGAATATAAAAATCATTTTTTACATTTAATAAAGAACAAGGGACAAGATATGTATAAATGTCAGTGTTTTAGGAATCCTGGATTTATTTTATGTTTCAAAATTGAGAAAACAATATTAATATTTATAAATAACTCATTCACTGCCATCAAGTCAAGTCGACCCACAGTTACTCTGTAGGACAGATGAGAACTGCCCCTAGAGGTTTCTGACACTCTAACCTTTCTCAGGAGTAGAAATCCCCATCTGTCTCCAAAGTATTGGCTGGCGGTTTTGAACTGCTGAACTTGCAGGCTGCAGCCCTACTCATAACCACAACACCACTAGGGCTCCTCTTTATACATAAATAGTATGAGAAGAATGAGAAGGCTCTAAAAAATAAACATACAATGTAAAAATTCTTATTATAGTAGCAAGTTCTATTTAGTTTATTGTGATTTCAAAATGCACAACAAACTTTGGCCTCAAAAAAAGCTACACAATATACTCACTGTAAAAAGGCACTAAAGAGATAGCATTAACCTCTTGCTGGACTGCTTTCTAAATCCTATTTACACTCACACACAGACTGTTATTGATCTGTTTTACAGCCATGAGCTTTTTTATACTCGCATTGGGAAGAGAAAGAAATGCGCAGGTCCACGCCAATGCAAGTAGCACAACATCAAGACAAGCATAAGGACAATGATGCTCATGGAATGCTGGCAGTTTATTTTGGAAATGTTTCCTGCTAGTTGTAAAATCTATTTTTTTTGCATGTTGGCCACCATGTTTATGGAATCTAGTTCTCTCTATTTTGAGAAGAGAGGGAACAGCACATTGGCTTGATATAATCAGGTATTACAACACTATCACTGTCACAAGCCATAGATCAAAAAGAATGTATAAAAAGAATTAAGATAGTTTGAAATTATTTAAGCATTGTTAAGAATGTTTCAAAATAAGACTGTGAGGTATTTAATAATCAAGAATTATTAACAAGGAAAACAATGAATGATAGTCTAATTTAAATTATAACATAGTAAGCATGCACTCAAAAAGAATTTGGGCATTCGTTATATTGTGATGTCGATAATGAGTTCATATAAATAGTAAGAAGGGGCACATTTGCAGTAATATACACTATATAGGTAACCAAAAGGTATGGCAGACATCAAAGAATGTATCCCCAAACATCATTAACTATATGTCTCAGTACATTCAGGATAATGAATATGTTAAATAAGTAGGTGTCTGTGTATAACTTTATAACATTAAGACATGTTTAACCATTTTAAAAGTATAGTATAATTTATTTGAGAAGTGTACTGAAGAATTTAAAGTGAACAATAAATGGAGATCTAAGATAAGGCTAGTAAAATCAATGTAAGAAGGCCTACATCTGGCCACCTCCAACTCTGAAGGCTTGTTGCCAGAAGGAAGAAATCAGACATGGCTCTACCCCACCCCCACCCCTTTATCCTCTTTTTATAATAGCCATTCCTTACATGGCACTCTCTGTCTAGGTCTGGGCCCCTACTTCATTGCAATGACCACATAGAAATCTTAGATGATGGGCATGATTGTGGGATTGCTTAGGGAGTTGCAAGTCAGGTGACAATTGCAGAGCGGTCTCTTCTCCCCCATAACCACACGCAGGCCTCTCTTTGGCTCTCCGTCACTTGGCCTCTCTCTGTTCTGGCAATGTTACAAAGCCCTTTAAAGGCTGCCAATAAATGTCCGAAGGGCATGCCACTATGCTATAAAGCTTAATCCAAAGCACTACCTCCATGGATCACCACCCCAAGCTCGGAAGCACCACACTCCACACACTCGGGCCGCCAGCCCCAAAGCAATCCGACTTTTAGGGGCCTGGAAGTCCACTACTCTAACTAGAAGCCCT
The DNA here is from genome assembly GCF_050624435.1 of Tenrec ecaudatus. Taxonomy (NCBI): domain Eukaryota; kingdom Metazoa; phylum Chordata; class Mammalia; order Afrosoricida; family Tenrecidae; genus Tenrec; species Tenrec ecaudatus. The sequence goes on from NC_134540.1 coordinate 33,299,152, forward strand.
GGCTGTTCTGCTGTTATTGCTTACCTGCTCTTCCTCTTGTGCCAAAGCTGTCTCCTGGATCCAGGAATTTCCATAGGCAGGAGCTTGGATCCAAAGAAGGAATTCTAGTCCCAGCTCTTCTTTATCCCTAGTAATTCGATCTCCATGTTCTGCTTCTGACTGGCTCCTATAGAACCAGCAGGATGGCACTCATAATGAACTCTGCTAACAATTCTCAAAGGTGAGTCAAATAATGCAAGTAGAGACCCATCTTATAGAGACCCGTCAGGAAAAGGGAGGTCGTTTGGTGGGCCTAACCAAGGGGATGACTGATAAAGTCATATTGAATAATTTCTTAGGGTTATTGGCAGAGGAAGTTTGGGGGAAGCCAGGCGCTAATAGCAAGGAACAGAAAAGTAAAGAAAATGCTCTAACATGGATTGTGGTGATAATTGTACAACTCTTTAAAATATATTTACACCATTGAATTGTATAGTATATTGATTATATGTCAATAAAACTGCTAAAATATTTTAAAATAAACAAATTTTAAAAACATAATTTTCAAAGGATAAAGAGTAATCGTAATTTTAGGTTAAATTATTTTCATGGGATTTTTTGGAAACCAAAATAGTTTAAAATATGTTTTCTTTTTATACTATCACAACAACTTTATTTTATAAAATTTTGTCCATTGCTTATCCTTTTTTAGTTACTGGGTTTCAAGCATTGCACTGATAATGCTAGCATTCATATAAAAATTAGGTGTTCAAATAGTTTATTTAATAATTTACTGTTAATTTGTTTGTTCTGAAATTCTAACTTTTGTCTGTTTGTCTTTATATCGATTCCAAACACACCATTGATGCTTGCACAGTTCAGAATCTGAGCATTCGCACAATATTTCAGAAGACATCTGCTTGATGACTGGGCCACCATCCAGAGTAGAAGCAGCTCATGCAGTATTTTGCAGTCTGACTGCTCTGGAAGCTCATCCAAGTTCCATTTGTGATCTCTCAATTTGGTCCATAGAACTAAACAGTTTGTAGTGCAATGGAAGGTAATGTGTGGCATTGTGATGATACTGCTTCTAGCTGAACCTACCTATCAGAATTTAGATCTGTTTATAACTCAGAAAATACATCAAGATGGAAAACATGACTGTAAAGGTCATCTATCGGCTTTTAATAATGGTTTAAAATATTATATGGGTTCAGAACTCCTAGGAAGACATTTCTTAAGGAAAAGCTGAGAAACTTACCATGAGAAAAACAAGATCAACTCTGAGAATAAGGTATGCACACTATTCTCACACATTTGGATCATATTAACTACAGATATGTACATGGTGCCATGAGTTTGGGTGTGTGTGTGTGTGTGTGTGCGCGTGTGTGTGTGTGTGTTGTTTGTTTCCCCAGCAACTAAAGGATGTATTGAAGGCAGTGGGCATGCAGAATTGAGCAGCCTCCTGGGAGGGTGGGACAATCAGCGTCATTCTCTCTGTAGCCTTACTGCAGCCTGCCTTTGATGCCTGCCTAGTCGCTCTCATGGATCCTCTGGTGCTGGGTGACCTGCGAGTTCTTGCTGCAGGGCTGCAGCCAGTGCTAAAGGCGAGGGAATTCCCCCTGCTCTGAGACTCCCCAGGCACTCAAGGAAATAGTGGGTGGTCTTGACCACTGGTAGCACTGACAGACTTCTAACCCGTATGTATACCCTAATGTTGTATAATTGTGGAGCGCCAGGTGAAGGTCTTGCCACACTGGTGGCAGAAGTGCGGCAAATCTCTAATGGGTAGGTGATAGTGCCACCCCACTTTGGAGTTCTGGATGAAGGCCTTACCTCACTGGTGGTGCTCCTATGGCTTCTGCTACGTACTCCTTGCTGGTACCTGAAGTTCACGCCCAAACCAAAGTCGCTAGCTCTGCCTACTCAGGGCCAAGTTGATCCTCAGCTAATCTTACTGGGACAGGCGTGGCTGTTATGTGCCAGATATCCCTCTTCCCAATGTAGGGTCCAACTCTTGGTGGTTGGTCAAGTCCATACCTAATTGGCCTCTTTTGCAAAGCTGTGACCACACTTAATGTCCTGATCCAACCCTATGTATGGGATGTTTACCTGGGGAGATGGTAGCACAATCTCTGGCTCAGCCTCAAAGAATCAGGACAGGAGGTGTTTCTTTGAGTCTGAACTTTGTGGACATCTGGAGGAACTATGTCTAACAGCTTCTCCCTCAGCTGTGGCTAGGAGAGCAGCTTAGGGCTGGAAGGAGGGTGTCAGATTTATTTCATGGAGATGAAGCAGGGATGCTTGATGATGGTGAGCTCTACAGGTGCCCTGGTGATGGGAGACTAACTAATTGTGCCCCAGGACAACCAATATTCTGATGCCCCGGGAAATGTGAACATCTGGGATCCGAATGTGACAGCAGAGCTGTGGTCAAACGGTGGAAGTCACTGTAGTTCTGAACAGTTCTGAGCTTGGAGTTTAGATTCTAGCCCACACCCCTGTAACAGCAAAAGGGGAGAGAGGCACACTCCCCTGTCCTCTCGTGCCCTTCTTCCAAAATGGGAGTCTTGTGTCCATGGAGAAGGGCACAATGACATAGAATAAAATCACAGAGAGCAGCAGCCTTCTGGGCTGAGACTCACAGATTCACAGACATCATCTCGGATGATACGTGATTCAGACATTGTAGGAACAACATATTATCATATTATATACAATGTTTGCCCACTGTCCAAACCTGTCCTAGTTCACAGAAATTATGCATATATAAATTAAAAATTTATCCTTATAGTAGAAATAAGATGAGAACCACTAGAAATGTGTGAATATATTTGACACTAATGGAATTTTAATATCTCATTCCAATAGACTTTTGCAGTTAAAGAAGTAACTAGAGAAATGTAAGTTAGCTGTAAGAGAGAAAAAAAGCAATTTATTTTAACGTGATATTTTTACTTAAAGTTACAGCTAATAAAAGGAACGATGTAGGTGAACAAGCTCATCTAAAAATAAATAAGATATAAAGTTAAAAAGTTCAATAAAGGTAGGTTTGTATCTCAGTTCTACCCCCTACCAAAAATGAATATCAATTACTATATTTTAATTTCATTTAAAAAATTCAGTTGTGACCTCCTCTTTAACTGGAAAAGCAAAAAGCCCTCATATAAATTCTGATAAGTAAAGAAAATATTGCACTAAAGTTAATTCCATTAGTTCCAGATTCACTATAAATTAGTTTTATTCACATAACAATGTGTCAATATGCATTTAAACAAAGATAAGAATTTATTACATACCTTTGGGAGTCGAGATTGACAGACATTTATATAAAGTGACAGTTAGTAAACACTTTTGACCTGTGGGTCATACAATTTACCCATATTTAATGGTAAATAATCACCCCATTGTCACACACACAGAAATCTCATAGGCAATCCATGAGTGAGTATAAATATTTTCCAACAACATTGTTCACACACACACACAAACACACACACATGTGCACAATGTGGTCCATATCTAGCCATGCTCATCTGCTAATTTCCAAGAAGATGTGGAAGGGTTCCATAGCTTAATAGCATATAAATGTGATTCTTTTGAAGTTGGCAGTTTAATGTTTGAAATAACAAGAAAACCGTTACTCTACCCACTATTTTTAATTGGCAGGGCTAGTATGAAGTTGTATACACATAAATAGCTGGAACACTAATGACTTAGTGGGAAACATGTGCAAACAACACAGCTTGTCCAATTGGAATGCAGAAGAAAATTGCTGTTCAAACAATTAACTTCCACTTCACTATGACACTTATTATTGTGCTGCACTGTTTGGGACTGTGATTTTTCATTTATCATGGCAACATGATTTCTAAAATTTATTTAGTAAATCTGCAGTCTCATATTTCCACATGCTACCTGCATTATTTACAGTACTTATATATCTTTTTAATTAGCATGTGTCCTGAAAATGAAATTAAATTTGATCACAAGGATTTCTATAACTACAAACAGAAACACACGCACATACACAAACCATTGTGAGGATTTATTTCTAGGTTGAAACTCTCTGAATAAATAAACTCTAAACCAAACTCACTAATGTTCAGTTGTGTCTGACTCAGAGCGACCTAGTAAGTCATAGCTGAACTTCCCCGTAGGTTTCCAAGACCATAAAACTTTCTAAAAGAACACTGTCACATCTTTCTCCTGCAGAATGCACTGGTGGGCCCCAACCACCAATCTTATTGTTAACATCAGACATTTTAACCACTGCACCAGAAAGTCTCCTCAAAAAGACTCTTGGTCTTGAAAACTTTTTCACTCTTTTTATAACTCTCTATTTGTTTAATCTCCCATGATATCTGTGTTAGGCTGGATTAACTAGAAAAACAAACCAGTAACAGCCATCTATGTAAAGAAAGACATTTTATATCAAGAAGCAGTTTTACATCAAGAAGTTTCCCCAGTACGATCCAACTCAAGTCCATAGGTCCAACCCTAGTCAGGCCTTCCTCAGACTCGTGGAGCTGTATGCTGATGAGGCAGGGAGATCATAAGTCGGTGAGTATAGAGTAGTGGGCATCCAAGAGCTGTGGAGACATTGCAGGATACCAACAGCTCTCAGGGCTGGGCAGTGAGTATGAGGCTGACTCTGGAGTCAGGCATAAAATCCCAGCAAGCAGGATTCCATCTCACTCATACAAAAGGCCAAAGGAGGTGTCATCGAGCTGCTATTTGATTGATAGGTTTGACTCCACCCATCACCAAAAGTGTCTGGTTGGCATAATCCCTATAACCATCACCATATTATTTTCCAATTACAACTTTTAATTTTTAGTTCTCCATCCCTAAAGTATGCCAGTTTCATATATTGAACATTCTACAGAACATTTATTTTAAAATTTACCTTCAACTTAAACTGATTAGGTTAAGAAAAAAACAGAAACCGAAGCCAAAAAGATCATTATTTTTTTAACAAATATGAATCTTCCTCCCTGTTTGGCATTATCACTCAAAAAATTAATTTGACCTGAAATGTTTCAATCATTGTATTAAGTAATAATGGCTTTCTGGAATAATCTCAATTTCCCAATCACCTTCTTTGCAGGATTTCAAAACAAGTAAAGTGTGCACCAAAAGTCACTCCATTAAAGCTTATGACTCATGTGATGAGAACTTTAGAAAATGACTTTTTTATTCTGTATGAAAAATACATATGATAATTTGGTAGCTAGAAACTATTCCGTAAACATGATGTAAAGTTCATAAGAATATAAAAATAATATGATCTCTGATGTAATGGAACATGGCAATCTAAACCAGCCACTACCTACCCATTAACTTCTTGGTAGGTGAGAAACAGTCATGTGTGTGTTTAAACCATATGAGACATGTTTTCTGTTTTGTTCATTGAAAGCATAAGAACGGATTCCATTATTTTTGTCTTTGTCCATCTCTTTAATCTCCATTGTATTATTAGTTTCTAAATTATGTTTGTTATTTTTCCAAAATATGTTCCTCTATTTACTCCCAAATGTTTCACTCAAATTATTATTTTACATGAATGTTTGAATTGTCCATAGCAAATCAACTGTGGAAGAAAACTTATATACAAAATTTATATGACTAGGCTTATCATAAATTGGGGTTTTTTTAACTGAGAGTCCTAGCCTGGCGTGTGGCCCTGGTGGTGTAGTGGTTACACTTTGGACTCCTAACTACAAGGTCAACAGTTCAAAACCACTAGTGGGAGCACCACAGAAGAAAGATGAGACGTTCTACTTCCGGAGAAGAGTTACAGTCTCAGACACCCACAGGGGCAGTTCTATTTGCCTTATAGTGGGGCCACGAGTAAGAATTGACTTGATGGCAGTGAGTTTGGTTTGAATTTGGTTATATCTGATGTATAAGTGTGTCTTGGTTTGAGAATGAGTTTTATTGCCACCCTCCTCATCCACTTGAATTTGTCTTTGGGGCTGTGGAGTCCCTTCTGACTCTTGGTGATCTCCAAAAGTGCTCCACAGTTTCCAAGATCATAACCTTGTAGAAGCAGTTCATCAGACCTGTCTTCTGAGGTGCCTTCAAGTGGATTTGAATAGTCACCCTTTCAGCAATTCATCAGAGGATTACATGTTTATAGCACGCAGAGACTCCTCACTCATTCTTCCAGCCAGTCATCAAAGGATTACATGTTTATAGCACCCAGAGACTCCTCACTCATTCTTCCAGCCAGTGGTCAGAGGATTACATGTTTATAGCACCCATAGACTTCTCACTCATTCATCTGCAAGTGGTCAGAGGATTACATATTTATAGCACCCAGAGACTCCTCACTCATTCTTCCAGCCAGTGGTCAGAGGATTACATGTTTATACGACCGAGACTTTTCACTCATTCATGAAACCACCTACATCTCCTCATGAAAAAGAGCATATTTACATAATTAGCCCATTTCTTTCAATGTCAGGATTTTAGTCTCTCTTTTGGATAATTTAGAATTCCTTGTGGTGCATACTAGCTTAGATTTAAATTGTTGGGGTACTATTGAAAGTTCTTTTTGGGTGGAAAAACAGGAATGAAATTAAGTCACTCTAAAAGCAACTTGGTGGCACCCCACTTATATCTTTACCCCCAGAAACAGACACCATCCTTTCACTTGACATCAACACCAGGTTTCAGTGGCACTCTATTAGAACCAGCAGAAATTGGTGATTGGTTCAGCAGCTTTGATTTGCTTAGAGAGATAAAGTCTTCCTCCACAGAGGTTTATGAAACCACATTTGACAAATAGCAATGTGTTCTGTAAAAATTAGGACGATACTGTTTAGATTGCCATGCTCCATTACTTAACTTTTGACCTTTTATTCCCTCTCAGTAACTTATGTAAGATTATTTCAAAAGCATAAACAAGTCTATATAAACCAGTCAGTAAACAATTTTCCTTTAAAATACCATATAATCTATACTAAATATTTTAGGCTTAATAATTTATAATCTCTTCTAAATTCCACTAGATTTTTAAAGAAAATATTTTTTGAATATTTTATTATGAACATTTTCCCAAATATTTGCCTTCTTACCAATTTTCATTATATATCTTTGAACTATCTGCTATCAGAATTTCATTGTTCTTTGGCAAAAGAAGAATTAAATTAAAATTTTCTAAGAATTAAGGGTATATGAATGCTTAAAAAGAGAAAAATTAATTCTTGCTGATATACAACTTCCAAAATCTTAATAATTCTTTTCAGGGAAAAGCTAAAATGCCTCAGCTTGACATTTGTAATCATGCATAATAAATCCCTGCTTTGATTTTACCAATTTGTCTTCCCAGATCCGCAGCACGAACCCATATTTAAGAGAGGACATGTAGTTCTTTCATTTCTCATTTGAAAGTTTTCCCGTGTTTTACCCATATTGAAATGTTGTCATCTTTTCATTTCCAAATACAAATATCTATTAATTTCCTGAAAAGCTGCTTGTGAATTTCTTTCTCACTTTTCTGATGCAAGGGCAGAAATCTGTGACATTTGTTTGGCCATTTTGTTACACATTGATTGAATTTGTATAGAGCTTTGAAATATCTATTTCTTCTCAATTAGGTCCTTTAGACAAATTATGTATTAGCTTTATCTAATGTTTATGCAAAGGGTTGCTGAAAACATATAAAATATTAAATGAATACATTTCATAAAGGTAAATGCTACCCTTTGGGCCAAATTTAAAATTATGTGGTTTCATAAAGTCTCTGTCCCAATCTACCTGGCAGAATGATGCTTCTTGGAAGTTTGTTGCTCTGGTTGTCTTGTTTTTAATTTTTTCTACCCCTTCCTTGAGCTTATGAACATGTGCAAAATTAGAAACAGTATTCTTTACACTATTTATCAAAAGTACCAGCAAGGTATAATATAGATGTAAGCGCTTCATCAATATTTTATGATCTCTCTGTGATAACTTTCTTTCACATTCTGTTCCCCGAGGGACAAGAATCAGGCTCCCAATCCAGCAGTTCCTACCTGTGAAAGGAGAGCTCATGCTGATTTTGATAACTGCCAGATCAGACAGTGGATATGCTTTTCTCCCTGCTGGAGACATTGTGTGTGGCCAAAGGTTTCCCCATTTCCCATTGATGTATATGCAGAACTCTCATTAACACTGTGGAAGTTACACATGCACTTCACCAAGGGTATGCACCCCTTAGCACTGAAAGATGAACATTCCTAAAATAAACTCCTTTTACATCTAAATTGCAACTTGCAGGAGGTCTCACTCCTGAGCTGTGCACAAATAAAAGAGGGGAAGACTCCCCTGTGGATAATGAGGATATGCAGAATTCTTTAGTGAATAATCAGAGGCACTGGTTAAGGCAAGATGCATCTGGGCATGTATAATAACGGTCTCCTTGCTGTGCTGTTTGGAGCACAGTTAGATGCTGCGTGTAAAGGAAATTAGTCTAGAGATGAAAAGTTATTATGGCACCGGCTTAGCAAACTATACTATAAACTTAATGTAATTATACTTGATATGAATTAAAGAATGAAACATACTTACTGACTATGAGCATCTTAGAGCATTTGAATATCCATAGCGATAATTAAAAGGAGCACCTGGTGGGACAGTCCTTAAAGCTCAACTGCTTACCGTGAGGTTGGTGATTAGACCTCTCTGATGGTTGTCTGCAAGAAAATGTAGCAATCTGCTTCTTGGCATTTGGAAACCATGAATCCTCTCTGGGGCAGTAGTTCCCTGTCCTACTGGGTGCTGTGAGGGAAAAAAAATCAGCTTGGGGGCAACCATTTTTTAATACTAATGGTTACAAAAAGTGGTGATTTGGGCAGCCTGACAAGAGTGAGCCAATTCATTAGACAGGGGTGGAAGATCGATCTGGAGTGTTTATTGATTGCTAGTATCCAAGGAAGACAGAATAGATTTTGTCCCTCAGAATCTAGTTCTTGGAGCAACAGGTCAAAAGATGTATATAGACAAGGTGTGGGGAAAGGGTCTTCTGGAACAGTCTGGGCTGTGAGCCAGGCTGTCTCCCTTTCCGGCTCTTCTGTTTGCTCAGAGGGGAGCATGCCCCTTCCAGCGCATGGTGTTGGTTAATGAGTCCTGTTCTCCAATTAGAAATGAGTTAATTTAATTTCTAAAAGGAACCAGGAAAGGTTTGTTGTTTAGCCATTCATTCTAACAGAATTTCAAAATTAAAACCGAAGAACGGAGCACCTGAAGCCTTTGCTAATCACTCCTGGGCTGTATTTATTCCAGCTACAGGTATTGTTAATGAATCTGTCCTTCAGATGGAAATGGGTTCATTTTAATTTCTACAGAGAAACAACCAAGGTTTGTTTGTTCATCATGGAATCTCACAGAATTGCAAGATTAAAACAAAAGTGGAGCAAGATTAAATAATTCTCAGCCAATGGTGGCGCACTGTGGCATCCGTGATAATTACGTAGTACTACCCCAGGCAATCACCTATTCAAAAGTAGGATACGGTTAAAAAGTGATCTACAAAGAATAAATCGTCCACACATTTGATGGACAGAAGCCCAACGACATCCCTTTGCTGGGATGAGAGTAAGAATACTCTTCAGAATGGCAGGCTGGAGCTGGGCTTTGGAAGCCTATGGCTGCCCACATCAAAGCGAAGGAGGACTGGGGTTAATTCGTTGCCGCTCCACTTGCTCCTCTGCTCCTCCCCACGCTGCCTTTGCCACCAAGGCAAGCCCTTTCTGACCCTGCCTTCCAGGTTTCCTGTATTCAGGAGAGCTGTCTCCTATCTTTGTCTTCTCCCCATTTACCTTACTTCGCTGCACTTGTTTTCACACAGTGCGTCTCTCTTCGAAATTATTTGTTTTCAAACATGATCTAACTTTTTGAACATTGTTTTATGTTTCGGGTGAACGTTTGCACAACTGGTTAGCCTCCGTTTCAACCCTTTAGATGCAGACTGGTCTGTGCATTGATCTGTCTACCCACCTCCCAGTAACGGGTCGCACTCTCGCCTTGCCAACCCTGAGCTCGCTGCCTCTATCCCTCCAGCACGCCTGCCGCTCCTGCCATTCTTCTAGGTCCTTATGGGTAGATATGGTCCTTATGGGTAGAAAGATTGTTCTAAGATTGTTCTAAGAACCACATTCCTCACGGTGCTGTTCCTTTCGGTTTTCAATAGCCGTATTAATTACCTGTCTAAAAAGTGACCTCTAAGAGTGATTTTAGTTCCAGGTTAAAAGGGAGATAATCTAGGGGCTACTTTTAAAAAAATAATATTGGATTTGAGGTTTTTTGGATTTTTTTACATGTTTGTCTCATTTGGATTGACACTTTTTATTTGGGGCCAGATCAGATCCGTCAGGATCAGTAATCATGTACCCTCTGGTTGCTTCCTGTCTGAGGGAAAGGAGCATGTGGTTCTGTGGGCCTTTAGCCTCGTGGTCATATTTCTTGTTGTGTTTGTGGAGGGACTGGGGGCTTCAGGCTCCTCCCCCTCAGTTGTTGTTGTGCTCCCTAGAAAGTATTCCAACAAGAGATAGGAAAGAGGTCTGGATCGAGCAGATTAGTTTATTTAAGGATGATGTGCAATCTGTCTGTGCAGATGGGCATCTCAGTTAGTCTTAGCGTGTCTACTGGATGGAAAGTCGGATTTTTATACTACTGAATACAAGTTTTCTTCTATTGGGGGGCTTTTCATAACGTGCGGTTCCTTTATAATATGTTGTTACAGATGTTGCATGCATGCTCAATATTCACATGGTGGCATTTGTTGGTTCCAAACCAGAACTCTAGCTGGATCCTTCATATCACTCCAGTGCATTCGTTTGTGGAGGTTTTGTGCATATCCTGTCTCTCTTATACACACCTTTTCCTTCCTGCCCCTTGTGCCAGGAATTCCTTCCCTCTAAAACTATTGATAGAGGAAATACGTCTTCTCTGCGTTTCATCTCCCATTGTGCCCCCTCCTCCTTGTCCGAAATCTGCCTTCTTACTTGCTTCATTCTCCTTCACTCAAAGTGGGAAGTCATCAAGAGTCATATTGTAAGTGGCTGTTCACAAGGTGGTAACATCTAATTTGCTATTTACCATACTAGGATGAGCTTTAGGAATTACACTGCCAAACAACTTAGATATCCCTTGTCTCTTGTCCTTGTGCTTCAAACCTAGTAACTTCAAGTCCTATGAGATATTTTTAAAATTTATATAAATTTATATAAGACCTCTACTAAATATATGCGAGCATATGCAGAATATACAAACACATATACACAAATGCCCATAAATATACCTAAATATATAGCATACACATCCACTCTCATACACTTCCCCACACCTATCATGCATATTTACATATGTAACCTTTTGCAAATTCTCGATGATTACTCTTGTTGCAAAAGTGTATATAGCATTTGCCTTACACACCCGTGACCATTGAGTCAATTGTGACTCATGGAGACCCACAGGACAGAGCAGAATTGCTCTGTAGGGTTTCCAAGGCGATACATTTTTAAGAAGGAAGACTGCCTCATCTTTCTACTGCAGAGCACAGCGAGGGTTCAAATTATTGACCCTATTAATCGGCAGCCTGAAGCCACTGCTCTTATTTTAGTTATAAAAGAGATCCCTATTGAAAATTTAATTTAAAGAGAATATTTATATTTAAGAATATTTACTTAAACACGGAAATATGAAAGACAATACAAAAACCCAACATCCGTCTGAGAGAGACCATTAACACAAGGTCTTAATGGCATCCAACGGTTTACAGAGAATCCTGGACATGAATATGATATGTTAAGGCAAAGTAAATTGTCCCAAAAGCATAATTGGTGACTGAACGATTCATTCTAGTGACAGATAGGACTATACACATGGGAATGGAAACATGGCTGGGACATGTACATTATGATAGACAGAAGAGCTTACAAGATTGGGTTAGGGTAAGCGAGGCAATCAGGAGATGTATGACTCGTGATCACGGGTTTCTAGCTCCTCAATTTCCATTAAGGGCCCATTCAAGTAAGTATTCTAGGCTGATGCCATTTCTCCCTGGACCTGCTACTAAAGTAACAGTAATTCCCTCTCTAGTGTACTTGACCTGAAGGCCAAGCTATTCCCTCCACAGTTTGATGGTCAGGAGAAGTTCACGGGAGGCTAAATTCAGCTGGAGGCTCATACATGGACTCAGAGCTTCTACTGCACACTTTAGCATTTTGCAAATGCCTTGCTGCTGTTTCATTAGATTCCATCAAGTGGGTTCTAAATTACAGCGACCCCACGCGCAACAGAATGGAACATCACCTGGTTATTCGCCATCCTTACAATTGCTTAGTCTTTAGTTTGAGCCCATTGTTGCAGCTATTGGGTCAATCCACCTTATTGATGGATTTCCTCTTTTTTTGCTGCCCCTCTTTCCCAAGAATGATGTCATTTTTCAAGGACTTATCTCTGATAATAGCAGGTCCCAAAAAATAAATAAAGTTCACAAACCCAGTGCGCAGAAATTTAAGATCTAATACATTTCTTGGCATTACCCTATTTGGCCTTTATTGTTGCATACCTTTCAATGTCATTATTTACCTTGGCACATCTTGCTTACCTCCCTTCACCATTATTAACACAATTTTACTATCCAGTGAAGGAGTATCATTCTCTTTCCTTCCTATTTCTGGCAACCATCAAAAATGTTGCTTTCTGTGTTAAGCCTAGTATTGATTTTCTGTAACGTATGATCATACATTTGTCCCTTTGTGATTGATTTATTGCACTCAGCTTTATTTACATCCATTTTGGAAAGTACTCTTTGGATCCATCATTATTCTCCATCTTTGCATCCTATTGCTTTGTATATATGTACCACATTATTTATTAATCAATCTTTCTATTGATGCACACTTAGGCTATTTCTTCTTTTCTTTTGCTATTGTAAATAATGCTGTGATGAGCATAGGTGTGCTATGTCTTTTCATGGCATTGCTCTTTTCTCTCTCAGCTATTCACCTGGAATGGAAATGGTTACATTGAGGAAGTGTCGGATTGTTTTCCACAGTGGTCGCACCAGTTCACAGCACTACCAGCAGCAGCAGTTTCTGACTTGTAGTTTACTTGTTAGCATTTGTAGTTTGCTATTTGCTATTAGTTTGATTGGTGTGTGTATGCGTTGTCTTGGATCAGTGCCAATTTTGTAGGAGTGAGATGGTATCTTCCTTGTCTCTTTTCAGCCTTTATTTGTGATGATTAGAGAATTAAATCATACAGATAAATTCAATAAAGGAGAAGACACCTACTGTATACATGTTTTATGTTCTGTCAGCTCTAAGCATTATCGTTGGTGTTGTTCTCGTTAGTTGCCATGGCAGCCCCTGTGTACACCGAGTAGAAATAATCCATCCAGGTTTGCAACGTGTGTGTTTTCAAAAGCATATCATCAGAGCTCTCTTCTGAGAAACCACCCAGGAATCCTCGAAATGCCATCTAGTGGTTCTTAAACCATCAAAGGGAAACTACTAGTTAAGCCAATGGTTGTTGAGGTGATATGCGCTCATAAGGGCCCTCCCATGTTTGAGAGTAAAATTGTGCTCCAATAAAATTTGTAATGGATACATTTATTCTTCCAAAATAGACAGAAAGTTTTCTTCACAGATACTTGTGATTGGACTTGAACTTTTACTCATTTAATTAGTAACTGAGCACATGAACCATTAATTTCACCCAGAGACTCCAAAAGAAGGAGAAAACCCAATTTTTACACATTTTACCAGTGTGTGTTTTACAAGTAATCAAGCCAACGGGGAAAAAAGGTACTTAATTTTAAAGTAAAAGCATATTCTTATGGGTGAAAGAACATAGAATCAGAGTTGAAAATAAATCTTCACTGTAAGGTTATCAGCTTCAATTTATAATTTAGAATATACTGTAGTTATTGTACTTAGGCATCAACACACAATCCACTCCCAGCCTGTAAATATGACTTTCTCACTGTTAAAATATTATCTATAAGCATTTTTCTATTGAAGTACTTTAGAACTCTCATTAACACACTGTAGGTAAGCATGATATATGTTATTGCCAATATTTAAACAACAAAAACACCACAGGTTTTTCCCTATGCAAGAAGCAAATAGAAATTCTTCTATAAGAAATATTAATATTCTACACACATAGAAACTTATCTCAGGAAATATAGTATTTTAGTATGTAACTATTTGATTAACTCGTGCCACACAAACACACTTCTCTTTGGTACTAGTGTGAGAACATATGACTCATACGTAATAGTCAGAAGTTGCTGGGGCTGTGTGAACTGTCTCTGTGTTCAACTTTTAACTGGAAGGTTACTGGTTTGAGTCTTCTAGAGGCACCTTACAGAAGTCTGGGGGACCTCTTTCAGAACAATCAACTGTTGACTGACTGTGACAGATAGCGGTTAAACAGAAATCTGAGTCAACTCAATGGCAATTGGTAAAGGGATAAATTATATCCATCATCCAGGGAGGTTGGTTTCAGAAGAATGAAAGGTGTTACTCTTGCAGAAAGAACAGAAACACTTTTTTCCAGATAAATGGTTCTCAAATCTAGATGCACAATTGGGAAAACACTTTGAACATTTCCTGCGTCAACTCCATGTCAAATTTCTGTGCATGGAATCCAGGCATCAATATGATACTTCCAAGGTGATTCTTAAAAGGTCACGTGAAACAATAACCTCTACTATTGCCAATGGGATTAACTGTACAGTTAGACGCTCCAAGGAGCTTAGGACCACACAACTCCGTCCTTCACAGGCAGGTTAGGAGAGAGAATCATTTAATTTCCACAGGAAACACATTTGAGCTCTAAATGGTTGATGTGAGAGGCCATTCTCACAGAAATATATTGCTGAATCCAGTCCCTACCATCAACATTATATAAATGCCCACCAGGCACTCCTTCATTCTGATGCTACGGGGAACCACTAAGTCAATCTGACTCACAGCCATGCAATACGATGGAGTGAAAGAGTTCAGTAGAGTTTTCAAGGCTGTAATCTTTTTAATTGCACTTTGCCATGTCTCCTTCCCAAGGAGAAGAGGATTGGTTCAAACTGCCAGCCTTTGGGTTGGCAGCTGAGTGCTTAGCCGTTGTGCTATGGGGCCTCTTTCTATCCTTGTTACCAATGAAACCAACCAAACCTACTTCCATCCTGTCAGTTCTGACTCACAGCCATCCTAGTATACAGGGTTTGTACAATTATAAATCTTTACAGCAGTAGTTTTCAACCTGTGGTTCGTAACCCTTTTGGGGGTTGAATGACCCTTTCACAGGGGTTACCTAAGAACATCGGAAAACACCCACATGCAGATATACCCACCTGTGAGCATCCTGCATGAAGATTGTTACCCATGTTACACCATGTTTCAAGACAACATTTCACTTCTTTATAATTAGGAATAAATATTTTTTTAAAAAATATTTCACAATATATAATTGCATATTATCTTTGTGATTAATCAATATGCTTTAATTATGTTCAATATATAACATGAAAATACTTCCTTCATATCAGATATTTACATGATGATCCATAACAGTAGCAAAATTAAAGTTATGGAGTAGGAATGAAAATAATGTTATGGATACAACTTTCTTCTAGTTCCTGAATGCTTTTTCCCCACCCACCAGCATAATCCCAATTCTACCTTACAAATCTGGCTAGACCAGAGGATGTACACTGGTACAGATAGGAACTGGAAACACAGGGAATCCAGGAGGAATGACCTCTTCAAGACCAGTGGTGAGAGTGGTCATACTGGGAGGGTGAAGGGAATGTGGGGTAGAAAGGGGGAACCGATTATAGGGATCTACATATAACCTCCTCCCTGGGGGGACAATCAACAGAAAAGTGGGTGAAGGTCTGGGGAGACATCGAACAGTGTAAGATATGATAGTACAATAATTTATAAATTATCAAGGGTTCATGAGGGAACAGGGAGCAGGGAGGGAAAGGGAAAAATGAGGAGCTGATGCCAGGGGCTTACATGGAGAGCATATATTTTGAGAATAATAAGGGTAACAAATGTAGAAATGTGCTTTATAAAACTGATGTATGTATGGATTGTGATAAGAGTTATATAAACCCCACAATAAAATGATTTTTAAGATAATAATATTATGGTTAGTGGTCACCACAACATGAGGAACTGTATTAAAGGGCTGTGGCAATAGGGAGGTTGAGGACCACTGCTTTAGAGGAACATAGAGTCTCATTTTTCTTCCACAAAATGGCTAGTGGTTTTGAATCATAAACCTTGTAGTTAACAGTTAAGAGGCAAGACCACAGGAACCCCATTGCTCCTTTCTGTCCTTAGCCCTCAAAAGTGTTACATCATACATTGATTTGTGAGTTTAAGAAACAGTCCTCTCAGTCACTACATTGCATTTAATGATTTCCTCCTCTTCCTGTCAGTTGTGTTGCCAAGCAAGTTGCCTGTGGTAGATGAAGCAATATTTTTGCTGCCTGAAAATGGTGACCATCAAAGGAACTGAAGATTAATTTAAATCTATAAGTCGTCTTGCTTCCAAGGTTGCTAGAGTCACCACTAATGTGGAGCTCTACTATTCCCTCCATCTACCTTGCTCTAACCATCCAAACGGCATTGTTTTTGAAATTGAAATGCGCAGAGTAAAATCATTTTTTACCCAACATGCAATAAATGTGTCAAGTTTGTTTTTCATTCATTTCTTGAATTCTTAGACAATGCCTAGCGGCACTGTCTCGTAAGCATTCTAAGTAGTAAGTTAATGGTTCTAATCCACCAATCTCTCTTTGAGGAAGAGATGAGGCTGTCATCACCCTTAAAGATTTATATCCTTAGAAACCTTCCTTATGGTCACTCAATGGCAGTGATGTGAATTTGTTTATTTGTTTTCCAAGTATTTAACTAACACTGGTAGGTATCAGCCTCGGTGTGCTACATGCTAGCAAGCAGTGCAGTGTCTGTAGCAGGAACAACTGTTATGTTCCTGTTGTTTTTCTCCTAATTAATGTTGTAACATCATTGCTGCTGGTTCTTCCCACCAAAGAAGAGCTGATTTCTATTTATATGTTTGTGCTCTTCCTATTATGATAATATAAAAGCAGCATTGGCTTCTCGCGGATATTTGGTTTGAATATACAGATATAGATATAGATGATATAGGTATAGATGTTTCCTGTTCTTTTTAACAATGCAGTCTACACTTCCCCCAGGGTTTCCAGGAAGAAAATGCATGTTTGTGCATGTAACAGAATGAACTTTCCAAATTCACTGCCAGTGACCTTTATAGAACAGAAGAACCGTGGCTGAGTTTTCGAGACAGCAAGTGTTTGTGGGAGTAGAAAGCCCAGTCTTTCTTCCACAAAATGACTGGAGGTTTTGAACCGATGACCTTCTGTATCACAGCCAAACATGTAGCCTCTAAGCCACCAGAATCCCTGAATGTAACAGAAAGAACACTTTTATTCTGCATGATAGGCACCACGCCTGCATTAACGTTCCCATTCTCAAGCTAAGTTTCCATTGTCAAACTCAAACTCCATTGTCCTGTTTATAGAAAACAAGCAAATAAACAAACAAAAAAACAAAACAAGGGTTACCTTCATACTTTCTTCTATCTAATTAGTTCATTTTTTAGGTTTCCCAATTCCATGTGACAATAGAGTATTTACCAAAACAAACAAACAAAAAAACTCACTCCTATCGAGTCCATGCTTACTCATAGCGACCCTACAGGGCAGGGCAGAGCTGCCGGTGAGCTTCTGAGACTGTCACTCTGTAAGGGCGTGGAAAGCCCCTCCTTCCCCAGTGATGCGCCTGCTCGTTTCAAAAGCGGACCTTCGCGATCGCCGTCCAACTTGCAACCACTATGCCGTCCTTCCTGGAAGAGGTCTATGATTCCTAGAGGAATTGTAGTTGGCTCTTGATGTTGGCCTTGCAAACATTTATATCATCACTTAAGTTTCACTTATTATCCTATATGTAATTTTAAATGTAGGTATTGTCATTGTTACTTTCCAATAACACGACTCTGTTTTTATTAAAAATAGCAACAATGACAACAACAACATTTGGAAGTGTGTTATAGTATATACACCTTAGCAGACATCTTAACCAAGAGTGATCCTTTTTAGCTAATGTACACTGCCCATGGAGACTAGTTTTAGATTTTACCATCATCTCCAACAGTTGCTGTCAAGTGAATTATGATTCGTGGGCAGCCCATGTGTAAGAGTATATCTGTGCTCCATAGGATTTTCTATGCTTAATTTTTTCGCAAATAAATCGCTGAGTCTTTCTTTACAGGTAACTCCAATTGTTTAATTAGAATAAAACAAAAAGAGCCTTTATATTTCAGGTTATAATTATAATGATTCTATAGAAATAGAAAATTATTTATCAGTACATTTTAAGATTTTATAAGAATAATTTGTAATCAGTACTTATGTTACGTGCATAATTAGTCATGAACAATCATGTTGATTCATTATATATAAGTGCTAGCTTTTTACTATTGGATCATGAAAATAAGAAACAGTCTGGAAAGAGAAGCCTTTTCTTTTGAAACCCAAGAACTTTTATGTAGAAACAGCAAAAGGCAGTGGGAGATGACCAGTTCCTTTATTGATACAGGCCTTTCCATTTTCTCCTGGGGTCTTGTTGATCATGAAATTGTATCAAATATTCCTAACAGCATGAAATAATCAACACAGTTGTGCTAGAGTAAGAGCAAGATCAGAAAGCAGAAAAATGTTTTGATGGACTGAAAAAATATTATGAAATTAGGGCTACAAATGCCTCTTTTATGTTTTTATGAAATATATATCTGCATTATAAAAATAATTAAGTAAAATAATGTGGCAAGAGAATAATCCTTGAAAAAATGTTCTTAAACATATTTTATGACATTTTTACATTTAAAACTAGAAAAATATTAATTTTAGAAAATAGTTTAAATAAAACTTTTATTTTCTTAGTTCTAATTGTCTCAAAATGTTGATTTAGAGTAATATTTCAAAATATAGCAACTGAGCAGGGTTGTTTCATAAGAACTAATGGTCCTTATACGAGAGGTAGAGCCAAATATGAACTCAACTTCTATTCGTATATTTAAGGTTTCAGTATGTCCCCAGTTGATTTTTAGAGACATCATTCACATTTTATTGTAGCTCATTACAGATCATCTCCATAGAGCTTAGCATAATTGTATTGATAGTTCCATCACGTTGTTGTCCTTAGGTGCTATCAAGTCAGTTCCAACTCCTAACTGCCCAGTGTGCAACAAAATCAGAAGGAAACACAGCTCAGTTTGGTCTCTCCTCACAATTGTTCTTATGTTTGAATCCATCGATGCAGCCACCGTGTCAATCCATCTTGTCAAACGTCTTCCTCTTTTGCTCTGCCCCAACACTTTACCAAGAATGATGTCTCTTTGCAAAGACTACTCTCTACTGAAAAGATGTCTGAACTATGTAAGATAAAACATGCCATCCTTGATTCTAAGGAGCATTCTGCATCTACTACTCTCAGGACATATTTATGTGTTCCTTTGAGAGTCCATGGTATATTCAAAAGGTTTTGTCAGCACCATATTTCAAATGCATAGATTCTTCTTCAATCTTCCTCTTCAGCAGAAAGTAGCTAAGGCAAATGGAAAAAGAATAATGACATCAAAGTACTAACTAGGAAATTTTAAAGAGCAACTCTAGAAGACAAAGGAACATGATGAAATGGGCAATGACCTAGAGTTATAAAACCAAAAAGAAAGACCACGGCTATCAAAACTTACACTGAAAGAACTAAAGAAAAACAAGAAAACAAACAAAAAACAACACAAGGCTTGATTTGCAGTGTTGAATGATTCTATGAGTGTAATATTGAATGATGTGGTAAGCAGCCAAAAAAAGATGGAAAGCATGCAGAAGCTCTGTATCAAAAAAGAACTAGTTGGCATTCAGCCATGTCAGAAGGTGGAATATGAACAAAAAGCAATCGTACTGTTGGAAGAAACTGAAGCTCTGAAAGCATCAGCTAAAACCAAGGCTCCATGAATTGAACATTATACTCAATAGTGACATTCTGTTGTACAAAATCTTTTATACTTGTGTAGGACATCCCATTAGACATGAAAAGTGCATCCTCATAACTTGGGAGATGACTGCTCAAGCCTTCTTCATAGGACTGAATTATCAAATTGTATGTGTGTTAATCAAAGCTCAATACAACTAATTAAATATATTTATATTATATTAAAATGCATACTTGACAAATATTTCACTAGTTTTTTTCAACTTCTTTTTTCCATTAAGCTCTGTTATTCACACTTGTCTGGATTGGCTGAGTGACTGCAACAATGGAATGAGACATACCCTTGGTGAGAATGGCACTGAGTTTGTTTGGTTGCACATCTTGGGGAAAGTCTAGATCAAATGGCAAAGCACAATTTATAAAAGTAATGTACTACATCAGTGATTATCATCCTTCCTAATGCTGTGACCCTTAAATACAGCTCCTCAAGCTGTGGTGACGCCCCCCCCCAACCATAAAATTATTTTTGTTGCTACTTCATAACTGTCATTTTGCTACTGTGATGAATTGGGCAACCTGTGAAAGGGGTTGCAACCCACAGGTTGGGAACCACTGTCCTCCATCCGTGTCTGCTTATGTAGTAGGACTGTAAAAACTTTCAAGTAGTCATCCAAGAAGCAACTATTGGTCTCTTCTCATATAGAAGAATAAATGAAGCAATTAATCCAAAGGACTAATGTTCCAAGTGGAACCAACTAATGTTCCAAGAGACACCCGTCTCTAACCTGAGATCAGAAGAACTACATGGTTGCCTGGCTACCACTGCCTACCAATCTGACCAAGACCACAACAGAAATCTCCAGCTAGAATAGGTTAACAAACAAACAAAAACAGAAAGATGATAGAGAGAGAGAGAGATTTTAAATCAAAAAATAAAGTAATCTTACTGACAAGAGAGGGACTAGAGGTCTCCTGAGTCTAGGAAAAACTAACTTAAAGATGGTGAAGTCCCTTGTTCAACCAACCGACTATTCAACCAGCAGCCTAAAGAACGTGAGCCTGAGAGCAATCAACTACCAAGACACAGATGAGACAATAAGAAGGGGCCGAGAAAAATAGATCATGGCAAAGAGGCAGGGGGGATCCAGTGAGGATATAGGAAGAGCGCTAGCACACTGCTGGAATGGAAATTGAGATGTAGTCAATTATTATGGCCCTCCTAGGCATAATTTCTTTTGTGATGTACTATAATTCAAGATTCTACACCTGTGACTATAATATCATTTTTTAAGGCACTCTCTCCTATGCTAATGGACAGAATTAAGGTGAAGATAAAGCTTACACTTATTAGAGGGTATGAACCAAGTCATACTCTTTGCTTCCTTGGGGTTATAGTTTTCTGTGGAACAAAAATCATACCTACGTCAAAGCCTCTCCTTTGTCTATAAAAACCGTCTGGATAGAGAAGTATACTCAATGTCATCAGAAGCACCAAGAGTGGAGCAAATTCGAGATCTCTGTCTGAAGTGGCACAGAGGCACCAAGGACTAGAATGGAAACTATGGGACAGACTAACGGAGTCAGACTGAAACCAGAGGTAGAGACAAGAAAGTCCTGAGACGGAACAGAAGAGCAGTATCAAGACTATATGAGAGCGAGGGTCAAGTGGGCTTCCTGGTCTACCAAGGCAAAAGGCAAAGAACCAGGTGGATGAGTGGCTGAAGACCAGAGAGAAAAACTTGACGGCTGTCAGAGTAAAGGTGAAGCTGTGGACCCATGGTTGTCTCCTTACTGTTTACTGATGTTGATTGTGATAACCCATTCATGTCTCTAATCACTCCCCCATGAGGAGTGTGAGTTCTAGGTGGCCGTTGGAATGGATGAATGAACCCAGCATAAAAAAAAGAATGCTGTGGGAAGAATAGTTGTCAGAATAGGCAAAGAAAGATACTGGCTAGAGACTTCGCTGACCCCTACCTCATGGCAAAAAGGGAGCCAGAGGTGGTATTGACCCCCATACTGCTTAAAGGAATCAATATCTTGAAACAGTGTGTGCATTAACTACTTTTTATTTTCTATGTAAAGTTGCACCTAAAGCCAATAAGCGGTTCAACAAAAACATCCAGCTTGTTAGGGTTTTTAAGTTGTATTAAAACTCTCCAATGACGGGAGAGTATTATGCATTCTTACCCTTGCACTGAATTATCTCCATATTGAAGAGTAAACATTTCAATAATAAATGGTGACATGGTATATGATACATGAACTCAAAGCATAAATATTTCCCTGTCCATTCTTTGCACAGACATGCCCTTTAATTTGACAATAGAATTGATTGCTATTTCCTGAATTTTCAGGGTATGTAAATGATGCAATTATCACCTCAACCAGGCACCTTTAATTTCTCTTTGATTGTGTCAATGACAAAAGCAGAATAGAGTCAAAGCTTCAAAAAGTTTAATAGTTAACCATTTATAAAAGTAGCACCTTTTAAATTAGCAAGACACCACCACCAACAAAAAAAATCTTGTAAAAATTGTCAGAATGAAATACAGCAAAGCTGGCTTCATACTGAAACGCTTTAGCAGAGAGCAAAAGTCTTTTCACATGTGGCCCGTTATCCTAGTGCGAAGATCATAGGGGAAATAATTGCTAAAGGGTACATCCAACCGCGTATCTTTTGTCTGTGTATTTATGAGAAAGAGGATAAAGGGCAATGCTCTATGTGAGACAGCGGAGTTGATCGTCCTGTTGGATGTTTGCCTTGAGCTTGAGTGATCTAGCCTACCATTCCTAATGAACTGATAAAATGTGAAGATGAATAACTGAAATTTCTTCTGATTAAAAGTACATAAGTATTTCCAGTGGGATGTAAAGAACTCACAATTAATTAGTCTTTTTATTTTCCTCTTCTGATTTATATTCAGATGAGCAAGATATGAAAACTTATCTCATGTTTAGCAAGTGATTTTCTTAGGAGAAATGATGATTGGGGTAATTAAAACACAATTGAATAAGAAATAGCAAAAATCCAAGTGGTGAAAATATGTCCTTTAGAATCATTTGATTCATGTGATTCAGGAACAATACAATTTAACACAAATGTAGGGGAAAATTTAGGTGTTTGGTAGACTGTGCTATTCTCTGCTTTGGCACAGGTTACGCTAACTTTGAGGAGTCTTGGTGATGCCGTTATTTAGCACCCAGCTACCTTTTCAAAGTTCAGTTGTTCAAATTACTCTGGGGTAGAAAATGTGTTGCAGTCTGTTTACATAAGGATTTACTGTCCTGGAAACCCTATAGGTCCATTCAACACTCTTCTATAGGGTCACTAAGCATCAGAATCAGCTGAACAACAACGAGTAATGTCAATCTTGGTATATAATAATAAATAAAAAGAAAGAAAATTACTATCGCACAAACTCACATTGGCATTCATTATTTTTTAACATTTGTGTTAGCATTACTGTCTCAAAAATAAAAATGTGTGTTAAAAGTTATTTGATTAATTATTGAAAATCATTACAAAACAACTTAGGTTTCACATGCTCTGATAGGCGACATGTAGTAGGAATTATAATTGGAATAATATTAACTTTGATAGATGGCGTTTACACTATCCCACTGTGAAGAAATGTAAACGTACTTAGTTTAAGATGCAACTATTTGAAAGTCTTATGCAAACAGATTTACATGTGGCTTTTCAAAGTTAGCAGTCAATCTAATATACTGGACTAACTTGATGAATAAATATGTTCAGCAGTTTATTTAATTTTTGTGGATGGATATCTAGATTAATGCTCCTAACATTACCTATGATCTTCTTCTTTCTCTACAGATAAATCATCTAAAAATTTACCTTGATTTTTTGTAAAGTTTATAGTAATATGTGGATATAGCGATATATGCAATACTCAAAGGAAATCTTTCTAGACTATTAACTGTCAACAATGTTTTAATCAGAGCTGCATAACATTTTGACAAGGGCAGTGAAAATAACTTCCAAAGCATTTAGAATAGATGTCATATGCATCAATAATTAATTCTGTACAATTTCATGCTTTAGAATACAGTCTTGGATACTAAGAACAGTACAGGGGAAAATGTTCTGTCGGTAGAGTTCTCAGTTAGCTTCTGATGGAATGACCACTAGAGCTCAGTTTCTTCTGTTGTTAAGGGAAAGAAAGAAGGGCATTTTCTCACAAGGCTGCTCTTTCATGGCATTCCGCATATTGACTCTTACATTGAATATGTTCTTGTTTTGAATCATCCTGTCCATTTTTTGACTCAGTGAGAACCCCATGTGACAGAATAAAATGGTGCCAAAGAGTACCCTAGTCTGCAGGCGTTACAGACACACATCTCCAGGCCTTCCTACTGATAAGCTAAATAGCATATTTAAAAGTCCACTGCTTTTCCTTTTCTCTCTGCCATTGAAATAAATAATTTGATAGTTCTTGGTTACAATTAAATGGTAGGAGATAAAGTAATTAAATATAAATTATCCATGGTTTACCTATGCTGTAAAGTAACACATTTACAAAATTGGTAATCTGAAATCATGGTTTAAAATCACATCGCTTGTCTGTTAGTTTATGTACTGTGGTGCCTTTTGCATTCCTTTGATGCTGGAATGTATGTCACCGGTATCAAGTGCAAACAGGGTCACCCAAAGTCACATGGTTTCTGCAGAGATTCCCTAAGAACAGACAACTAAGAAGGACTTGACTCTCATGTCAAGGAAGAGCTGCTGAAAAGCTCCTGCATAACTTTGAAACATTGTCAGCTACGGAAGGCCTAAGGAATGGAAGTAGAACGTGTCTGACGTAGTGATCAAAAATGGACCCTCAGGTTCAAGGACACTCACATTTTGACTGAGGAGGAGCTGATTTTTTTCTCAGACTGAAATAATTTAGGTGACACCTGTGGGAGACAAGTCTTCAGGATATCTGTTTGCTGATGGAGCACAACTCAAGGTAAGCAGAAACAGCTGCAAAAATCTCCTAATAACAGGAATTTAGAATGTGAGATGTACGAAGCTAAGACTATTTGAAATGGTCGAAAATGGAAGAAATGTATAAAGACCGATATCCTAAACATTAGTGTATTGAAATGGACTGGTATTGGCCATCTTAAATCTGAAAATCATATAATTTATCCATCTAGCTGTAACACAACAAAGATGAATGGTATAGCATCCATTGCCAAAAAGAAAATTGCAAAATCAATTATGAATTATAATGCTGTTTGTGATAGAATTATATCTATCTGTCTTCAAGGAAATCCAATCAATACAACTTTTATTCAAATGTATGCACCAACCACAAAAACTAGTGATGCAATTTAAGAATTCTTCTAATGACTCCAGGTGGAAATTGACCAAATACTCAATCAAGATGCATTTATAATTATTGGTTTTGGGAATACAAAAGTTGAAAACAAAGAGGATGATAGAAGAGTAGTTGTAAAATCTCTAGTGAAGGTGGAGGTCACATGATAGAATTTTGTGAGATCGAAAACTTGTTTGTACCAAATATCTTTTTTCAGCAACACAAAAGTTGACTATACACATAGAATTGCCCAGATAAATACACAGAAATAAAACTGACTACATCTGTGGGAAGAGATACCATAGAAGCTCAACATTGGCAAATAAAACCCGGCCAGGCGTTGACTGTGGAGCAGACCATCAATTGCTCATATATCACATTCGGATAAAGCTAATGAAAATTAAAACAGATCCACAAGAGGCAAAATATGACCTTCAGTCTATCCGATCCGAATTTTGAGAACATCTCAAAATCAGACTTGCAGCACTGAACAGTAATGACAGAAGACCTGATGAGTCCTAGGAGCACATGAAGACTATTCTCTGTGATAAAACAAAAAAAAAAGGAGCAAAGCAGATATGAGGAGACACTCTGAAGCTTGTTCTTAATAGTAAAGTAGCTAAACCAAATGGAATAAAGGATGGAATCAATGAGCAAAATAGAAAAATTCAGAAGGCAACTCAAAAAGGCAAATATTATAAGGAAATGTGTAAAGACCCAGACTTTCGAAGTGAAAAGGGAAGAACAAGCTCAGCATCCCTTAAACTCAAAGAAGTCAGGGAAAATTCAAGCTCTGCATAACAATCTTGAAAGATCCTACAGGGAAAATATTGAACGATACAGGAGCCTCCAGAGAAGATGGAATGAACACAGAGTCACTGTACCAAAAAAAGTAATCAACATGTAATCATTTCCAGAACCATGGGTGCTGAAGGAAGAAGTTCAAGCTTCACTGAAAGCACTACCCCAAACAAGGCTTGAGGAACCAGTGCCATACCAATCAGAATGCTTCAGCCAGCTGATGAAGCACTGGGAGCACTCGCTGGTTTATGCAAGGAAAGTTGGAAGACACATACTTGCCCAAATGACGGGGAAAGTTCTATATTTTTGCCCATTCAAAAGAAAGGTGACCCAATAGAATGTTCAAATGGCATGGCATGGCATGCAAGTAAAATTTTGTTGAAGGTCAACCAAAAGTGATGCAGCATTATGTTGACAGGGAACTGCCAGAAGTTGAGGCTGCTCTCAGAAGAGGATGTGGAACACGGACTATCATTGCTGATGTCAGATAGCATTGCTTGACTCAAAGCAGAGAATACTAGGAAGATAGGAAGATGTTTACTTGTATGTTATTGACTATACAAAGGTAATCAACCATATAATATAACCATGGAAAACCTTTAGAAGAATGGAAATTCCAGATCACTTTATTGAGCACATAAGGAATTTGTGGATAGATCAAGAAGCAATTGTGCAGACAAAGGAAAAGAATCATGCATGATTTCAAATCAATAAAGATGGACATCAGAGGTTTATTCTCACAATTTACCTATTCAATATGTATACTGAGAAAATAATCAAAGAACCTGGCTTTTATGAAGAAGACTATGGTGTGAGGATTTGAACCAGGTTTTTTAACAACATGAGATATGCAGGCAAGCCCGCCTTGCTTGCTGCCAGTCAGGAGGACTTGAAATTGCCGATGAGGCCAAGGATTGCAGCCTTCAGTGTGGATTATAACTTAATGTTAGGGAGACCGAAATCCTCACAATTGGACCAATAGGTAACATTATGATAAATGGAGAAAAGTTTGAAGTTCTCCAGGATTTGTCTTCCTTAGATCCTCAATCGATTCTCATAGAAGTAACAGTCACGATATCAAGATACACGTTTCATTAAGTAAATCTGCTGCACTAGACCTTTATAGAATATTGAAAAATGAGGATGTTACTTTGAGGATGAAGGTGTACCTGAGCCAAGCCAGGGTGCTTTCAATCTCATCATATGTGTGCAAAAGTTGGACATTGAATAAGGAAGACCAAAAAAAATTCAAAGCATTTGAATTGTGATTCTGGGGACAGATATCAAAAGTACAAAGGATTTTTAAAAGAACAAAAAACTATTTTGTAAGGCGTATTGTAAGTGTGCTCCTTGTGGGGAAGGTGGCAAGACTTCATTTTACATACTTTGGGCAAATTGTCAGAAGAGACCAGTCTCTGGAGAAGGACATCATTCTTGGTAAAGTGGAGGGGCGGTGATGGAGAGAGAGCCTGTCAGTGAGATGGATTTACACTCTGCGGGCAACAATGGGCTCAGGCATAGGAACAGTTGTAAGGGTGATGTAAGACCTGAAAACAACAGTTTAAAATTAGTTCAAAAATATCATTGTGAGAGTTAAATGTCTCACAACCCCATTTCCATGGTGCCTTTCTACCTCCAGGTGATTGTGTGTCAAAATAAACCTGGGCTCTCGATCAAGTTTCCATAACTGACTTTTGGAAGTACATTTGGAATCCATCCTTCACAGGCACCTACTAACTGAAAACTTCATTAAGAGGACTAAGTAGACCTTTTGATCTGCAATCAAACTCATATTCAAAACTCATAGACAGTATAAAGAACATCATGTGTACATACCCTCTTCTTACATATATACTAAAACACACATAAATAGACATATATTACTTTTTATATTCCCACGAAGGACTATCACGAATGTTTCCAGTCTGTGCATGATACACTTAACATGTGTTTTGGATATTTTTAAGCTAGTGAACAAGTGAAAATACTCGGTCGAATGACTGATTTTACTCTCCTTGGAGCTTATTTATATCATTTAGGGGTCCTGGCAGCGCACTGGGCAAGTGTTTGTCTGCGAACCCAGGGTGGGTGGTTGTCCTCTCACAGGCCAACAGTCTCCACGAGGAAGAGAAAGCAGTTTGCTCCTGTAAACTTCTACAGCTGGGGGTCCTGTGGCTCAGCTCTCCTCTGCCCTAGAGGCTTGGTATGACTCAGAATCCACTCAACAGCCATGCCTTGTTTTGCTTAGAATATAGGTTTATTGTATTGAAATTAGATGAATCGAAAATTTTCTGATCATTCTTTCTTTTAAAAAAGTCATTGTATCAGGGGCTCGTATAATGCTTATCACAATCCATACATACATCTGATCATTCTTTCATCATTAAAAATAGTCCCCCATCAATGAAGGCATTGTTTAGATTCATTATTCTTAAATTTGTATTTACTGTCCAAATTCATATGTCAACTTCAAGCAAACAATGATGCTATGCATGTTTCTTCATCTACAGATTTATGGCAAATAATTAATTAGGTAGCACACATCTGATTGTATTATTTATTTCATAACTGTATATTTACTAAAATACAAATTTTTAAAAATTTCAATTAAGAGATTACTATTTTACAGGATCCTGAAAAAGATGAAGTTACACTCATTTCTATAACAGTACTACAAAAGAACACAAAACATACATGATATTTCTCCAGCGGTATCTTCAACCTACTAGCCAAATTTTTTCATTCTTTGTTGTTTGGTTCATGTTTAAAATGCTCCATAGAATTGGCAATGTAACCTGTTTTCAGAGGCCAGCCCCTGGAGAAAGACATGATGCTTTGTAAAAACAGTCAGAGAAGAGAGTTCCCCTCGCTGAGACGGGCTGACCTGATGGCGGTCCATTGAGTTTAAGCATGTTGACACACATCTGCACAGTGTCGGGTTCGGTTGCTTCTAGAGTTAAAATTGAGTGGATGACACCCAATAAAAGCAACACATTCTTAGATGGCTTTTTAAAGAATATTTTATTTATAATTATAATGAGGCATTTCCATTATCAGCTTACTGAAATATGTATGTATAAACATTGAAAATATTACATAAAACCTAGTTCTATACTTCTCTGATAACAATTTAGTGTGAGAAATCCTTTTTATATTTATTTTGAAAATAGTTCTGAATTAATGTACTAGACATAGGATATAAACACCTATAATAATATAAAGTTTTAATTTTGAGTGATTTGTGAAATAAGTTGCATGAGCAATAGAATGGTATGCAAGTTAAAACAGAGAAATAATACACTAATCACAACCAGATAGTCCAAATTAGAAAAATAATACACATACTTAAGCAAAACAATTTGGGGGACATTCTATTTTAATGATACAAGTATTATGTTTTTACAATTATAACAATTTGTAAGGTAATTACTCAAACTAAAATAGTTCTGGGGTAATTTTTTTAAATAAGAATTTTAAAAATTTCCAAGATATTCCAAGAGTACATATCATACACATTAGAAATGTTGGTTTGGTTAGACTATTTTAAAAACAAACTCTTTGATGTAGTACAAAATAATCAGAAAGACTGGAAAATTAAAAATGCAAAAAGTTAAGATTTCAAATTAGGGCTCTTATCATTGCACTCATTTGCTTTGTTCTCATGATTTAACCTTAATTTCCCTACAGGTGATGATCATCAATTTGGTGAAATTTGCTGGAATTCTATCACAATTGACTTGGTGATCTTAATTTTAGTTTCTATTCAGTTATGATATCTTGTCCAAATGAATAGGAACGTGTGTTTTGTTTTTCTATTTTTTAATCCTATCTTGATCATGCACTGTTAAAGATTTGGGTGAATTGTTTTTTCTTTCTTTTTCTTTTTGATTCTCATGAGGATTTTAGAAAGCGGATATTAATTCCACTTTATTAGTAAAAGGGTTAAATAAGTAAACTATTCTGATCAGTGCTAATCCATTATTAATAGAGGCAGAGGCAGGCTAAGATTTTATTTAATCTATCTAGAAGGTCTCCCTATGTGTGTTAGTCAAGGCTCACTAGAGAAACAAATTCATAGACAAAAGAGCACTTGTGTATTGAGAAAAAATCCCAGCCCTATCCAGATCGGGTCCATAAGTCTGATATTAGCCCATATACCTGATATTGGTCCATAAATTCCTCTTCTGACTCACACAGCACATGCAGTGATGCTGAATGCAGGAAGATCACAGGTCAGTTGGTGAAAGGTCTTGGGGATCTAGTGGCAGTGGAAGCATCTCAACTCTGGTCCGGGTCTCCACCAGTTCTGAGTGTCTCAACAGCAGGAAAGAGTCCTCAGAGCGAATGGGTCTGGCCTCCAGTGAGCTATTTATCTCCACAGCACTTCCAAATGAGGTCATCCAGCTATGACCTGATTGACAGACTGGACTCCAGCCCTGCACTCAAGTTGACAGGAGATTATGTAACTGTCTCACTAGGTTTAGGTTTATTTTATTGCACTTTTTGCAATCTCATATTTGCTATCAATCAAGCACCTCTTTTTAGGAAGGAAAGAAGGAAAAAGTAGGGAGGAAATTGACAAACAAAAAGAAAAATAGCCACACTCCTCTTTTGTTGTCAGACAAGTACAATTTCCTATTGAACGAGTTACAGAGCAACTGCTAGGCACTCCCATCTGTCCCAACCCAACTCATAGTGACTCGATAGGACAGAATAGAACCGCCCTTGTGGGTTTGTGTGAATCTTTTCAGGAACGGAAGCCTTATATCTGTGCTGCAGAGTGACTGGTGGTTTGAAACTGCTGTACTTAGTGGTTAGCATTCCAGCGTGTGAGCCACTCTGCCATCGAGTTCCTGAAGGAGCGGCATATAGCCAGGTTGTAATGGAAGGCATACAGGATGGATGGGGGCATTAATGCTAAAGCCAGTCGGCACTGATTAGCACATAGAATTTGCATGAGCAAAGTAATCTTAAACTTTCTGCAATAGTCAAATACTGTTGCAAGCAAATATAGACTGGAATTTGACAAATCTTGTTTTTTTTAAGAAATCCATAAATTTTTATTTATTTGCAATAAATGATTTTTCATCTCATAGAAAAATAAAAACCACCTGTTACCAGAATCGAGTGGATTCTGACTCTGGTACCCCTATATAGGATTTCTGAGGGTTAAATATTTAACTAAAACACTCATCGCCATCAAGTCCATTCAGACCATAGTGACCCTCTCTCTGTGAGACAGAGCAGGGCAGCTCATGCGGGTTTCAAAACTGTGACTGCTTATTGGAGTAGGAAGCCTCATCTGTAGCCCTCAGGGTACCTGGTGTATTTGAGCTGCTGGCCTTGCGGCTTGCCGTCCAATGCTGACCCTCGATGTTAATAGGGCTCCTATGGCAGGATTTCGGAAGTTATAGGCGGTTATATATTAGGGAGTTTAGATTTTTCTACATGGAGTTTGAATTGCTAACTTTATTAGCAGTCCAACATTTACCCAACAGTGCCACCTCCAGGCAACGAAACATTATAACCCCCAGGCTTTCCTGTCTAGTTCAGCCCATGTTAGCTACTTCCACTTCCTCCAGGTCATTTACCATTCACCCTCTAACCTGAACTCTGCAATAACAGCTCCCCTCACTCCGCCTGGAACAAGTGTTTGCGAATGGTTTACCTTTGAGCCCCTTCCGACTCACCTCACTGAGTCTGTCAGCAATGGAAAATTGGCCTTTGTGTGCATTTTTAAAAAGCTTCTACCCTTGAATGTTTGCCTATTTCTCCTCTTTCTCTTGTGAATCTTATCCACTGCAACCTGTCAGTCTTCTCTCTCAGGTCAGCAATTCCCATATTTACACATTTAGCACACATTCCTATTAAACACTACAGATACTCCTATCCAAGTGTCAAACAGGTGACATTTTAGGTGCAGTTTACAATGACAAATCTACCCTTATTCTTGAGTTTGTGTGTGTGTGTGCTTTAATTTAGTAGATATCACTATGGTTTTATAACACTTTATTTTTGTTTCACGTGCACTGATAACTTGATGGTACTATAATTTTATGAAATAACAATTACCTTTGACTAATAACATAATGTATCTTGCACTTCTCTGTCTGTCTGTCATACTGTGGTGGCTTGTTTGTTGCCGGAATCGATGCCATGGTATTTCAAATACCAGCCGGGTCTCTGAATGTAAACAGGTACCGGCAGGACTCCCAGAGTAAGGATATTCTCTGAAGAAGAATTCGGCTGTCTGAGGAATTGACTACTGAAACCCTTAGGAATAGCAGTGGACCACCATTACCGATAGAACACGATGATAATTTCCCCAAGTCCGAAGGCACTCAAAATATGACTGAGGCAGAGCAGCTGTCTCAAAGAGAGTCAATCATAATGACATGGATGTGGTGAAGCATTCAGCACCTTCATGGCTGGTGGGAAATAATTCAAAAAGAAAAGAAATAGCTAGAAGTATATATATTAGGAGTTAGAATTTGGAAAATGAAGTAGAAATCTAAAAATGTTGGAAGTCTTCAAAAATGAAATGGACTGAATAAAGATAAAGATCATGTGCATTAATGAGCTGAAATAGAAAAGTACCGGCCATTGTGAATCAGATAACCATAGCGTACTCCACCCAGAGTGACAAATTCAAGAGGAAAGGCAGCACATGCATCATCAAAAAATATATGTAAAGACCTTGCTTTACTTTATTCTATGCTACATGGCCAGCGGATTGGAACGAATATGCATTTGCTCCCATTCCAAAAAGAGCTGACCCAACAGAACGCTCTAATTACAGAGGAATATCATTGATATCACACGCAGGTACAGTTTTGCTGATGATCAGCCAACACTGTTTGCAGCAGTACATTGACAGGCATCCAGAAGTTTAGGCCCGATTCAGAAGAGGGTGTGGAATACGGGATATCATTGTTGATATCAGATAGATATGGGCTTGAAGCAAGGAATAGCATACAGTGTTTACTTGTGCTTTATTGATTTGCAAAGGCATTTGACTCTGACCATAGCCAGATACAGATGGCATTGAGAAGATAGGCATTCTAGAACACCAAGTTGTGCTCAGGCAAACCCACACATGAGAAGGGAATAGAGTAGGGTTTTTGATTAGGAAAAGTGTGCATCAGTATGACATCATCGTACTTATTCAATCTACATGGTGGACGAATCGTCGGAGAAGGTGGGGTATATGAAGACGAACACGGTGTCGCAAATGGAGGAAGACTTATTAAGAACCTGTGGTGTGCAGGTGATACAACTTGATTTGCTGAAGATGAAGATGACTTGCAGTACTTGCTGATGAAATCAACTATTGGTTGCATTATTCCGAACGGATTGCAATTCAACGTAAAGAAACAAAATTCTTCCCAATGAACCCATAGATAACATCATGATAAGTGGGATAAAAATGAAATTGTCGAGGATTTTGCTTTGCTTGTATCCATAATTGGTGCTCACGGAAGCAGCATCGAGAGATCAAATATAACGTGGCATTGAGTAAGTTTGCTGCACGAGATCTCATTCAAGTGTTGAAGAGCAAGGATGTGACATTGAGGAGAAAGATGCTCCTGACCCAAGCTATGATATCTTCAGTAGCCACATTGGCAAGTGAACTTTGGACATTGAAAAGGAAAACCAAGGAAGAATTGATGTATTTGAATTATGGTGCTGGTGAAGAATATTGAAAATACCATGGACTTCCAAAAGAATAAACAGATCTGTCTTGGGTGAAGTACAGCCAGAATGCACCTTAGAAGGATGTAAGACTTTGATTCACGTACTTTGAACATGTTGTCAGGAGAGACCAGTGTCTGGAAACTGGCATAATCCTTGGTAACGTAGAAGAGTGGTAAAATTGGAAGCCCCTTGACTAGACAGGGGGGATATAGAGACAGCAACAATAGACTCAGGCATAAGCGCAGTTGTGAAAATGGCACAGGACTGGGCTGTGTTTCATTCAGGTGTGCATAGGGGTAGCTATTAATCCCAAACTAGCAACACTAATATAAAGGATTCCCTAAAGACCACCTTAAGCCTGTGCAATTTTATCCTTGGATTATTATCTCCAAATTGCAGAGTCAATGATTACAGTTTGTCTAATTTTATCTCTATTGAAAATTAATTATTTTCCATGAATTGAGTATGCACCTGGACAAAATTATATTTTTGCATTATGGGTGGTGTATTGGTTTCATTTTGGGCTGCAATTCACGTAATTGACAGTTCAAAACCATCAGCAGCAACATGGAAAAAGACTGGGCTTTCTAATAAACTCTCATAAACAGTTAAAATCTTAGAACTGCACCTGGGGACACTGTGAGGCATTCAATAAAAATACAAAAATGTGTAGTAATTATTTTTCAACTTATATTCTATTTAAGTTTATAGCTTCAATTTTTTTCAGTTGTCATTCATTCCACATATTGTAAAATTTAAGCATTCAATCATATTGTGAAATCATAACCAATCATTTTCAGAATATTTTCTTCTCCTACTAATAGTTGTTAGCTCCCAATTTCCATCCAACCTTCCCTGCTATGTCCCAAAGTAATTGTGAATCTAGTTGTTATCTCTATGGATTTTCCTAACCTGCATTTCACATACAGAAAATCACGAAAGCACAATCAGGAAGCAAGCACACAAAAGCAACAAGGACTAGACAAAGAATTAGAAAACAAAGATAAAAATAGAAAACAAAGCAGAAACTATCAAAACCTGAAACAATTTTAAATGCGTCAGAATGAGACAAATTGATATGGAATTCCATTTTATCCTAACTACTTCTACCATAATGGACTTTAGAATGCTGTCTGTGTGATAGCAAGTTCATTCACATTCCTGGTCTATGCTCAAAGGGTCCTGTGAATAACCCATGTGTGGAAACTGCTAATGGATTTTGGGGTTCCTTGTCTTCCACAGCATTCTCCAAATTGGGTGCTTACAAGGTAAGCTCTAATGTAATTCCCTTCTTCAGATTTAGATTTTATTATTTGCAACCCTTGGAGCACATAAGATAGTTTGATTCTTCCATGTGGATTTAGTTAAAGCCTCATTTAGGTGGCTCCTTATTTAGGAGAAGACTTTAAGATCACAGACGATATACTTTCTGGTAACCTGATATTTTCTTCTTCTTCTTCTTCTTCTTCTTCTTCTTCTTCTTCTTCTTCTTCTTCTTCTTCTTCTTCTTCTTCATCATTACACTTTGTTTTAGCATTCATGTCTTCACTAATCTGCTTATGAAGAATGGCATTGAGTATGGCCATTCCAAAATAATGTATTGTTTGCAGAGTGGGGCTAAAAGTAAGTGCAAGAATGAAATAGATCAGACAACTATGGTTTATAGGTCTGTGGTTCCCTTTTCTGTTGGTTTGCTATACTGTGGTGGTTTGTGTGTTGCTATGATGCAGAAAGCTGTGTCACCAGTATTTCAATTGCCAACAGGGTCAACCAAAGTGAACAGATTTCTGCACAGATTTGAGACTAAGAATAGATTCTGCAGAAGAAATAGGCTCCACTTCTGAGGAATTAGACATGGACAGCTTTATGGACAGAATTGAAACACTATCAAATACTGAAAATCTCCTGAAAAGAAACAGAACATTGTCAAAAGAGGAGCCCCTCGGGTCAGAAGACGCTCAAATTATGACACAGGACAGCCTGACTTGTCAAATTAGCTTGACCATAACGATGCAGATGGACTAAGGCAGGTGGCAATAAAGCCTATGAACCTACATTTGCTTATGGGCATGGCTCAAACTGAGATGAAAAAAATGCAAGCATAAATTCATAATAAAAACTTGGAATGCACAAAATATGAATCTAGGAAGAGTGGAAGATGTCAAAAATGAAATTGAACACACATAAATAAACTTTCTAGGCATTAGTGAGCTGAAATGGACCAATATTGGTCATTTTGAATTTTAAAAATATACAATTCAGTTAATTAGTAATTTAAGATATAAAAAGAAAAACTAAAGAAGACAGAAAAATACATATGCTTAAGTTTTAAAATCATTAGCAAAAATAGCATTATCTCTAATAGACCAAAAATTAAGGATTTTTGTCTTTTATATAATGTTAAAATACATTATTTAAATGAAAAATTAAATTGGTAGATGTGATGGGTAGGTTATTGTGCCAACATGTCCAATGAACACATGTGGGATTGAGTGAAGGGCCGAGAGATAAATGTCTTGGCGAGTGTCACCTCATTTGTCGCTTGCTCTTCAGTCATAGAACCAGTGTGTGACTGCCTTGCTTGTTCTGTGCCTCAATTTACAAGTTACACTACTTGTGGGACTCCTAGCCTGTGGACTGTGTTACTGTAGCTTGAGGTTCCTTCAACACCTGCTTCGTCACACTACTGGAGTACACATCATTTGAGGTGGTGACTGTCAGACCCTGTCATCTGGCTGACTATTGGTGACATGCCTCGCTGTTTGTTGCCTGTGGCCAGATAGCCTGAATTGCTCTACAGGACTCAGCTGTCTGCTTCCTTAACTTGCACTGAGCAGCCTTCAAGACTGGAAGAACTTCAGTGTATTAGCTATCTCAGGGTAGTGGATTGCAACGAGCCATTTTTACTGTTCTATAGATTAATTAGCTGTTCATTTTATATGTTTATCTATCTATCTATCTATGTAAATACATATAAAATCATAAATCCTGGTTTTGTTTCTCTAGAGAGTCCTGTCTAACATAGTTGATGGCCATTATTAATAAGAAACAATTGGGAATATCCTTATAATCAAATACATATATCATCTGTTTTTTTATTCCAAATTACTGGAATTTACTTTCTGTCTTGATTAATCAAAGTAGAATAATGTTTCAAAAGTTCATCAGAGATGATTGGATGCCGAGAAATTTATTTCAATTCTCAAAATTACTTGTGGATAGTTAAAATTATAAAGTAAATGGTGGATGGTTTTATTATAATACTTAGAAATCACAATGTTAAAGAAATATGTTTTTTTATTTTACCAATATCTAGGCAAATTGTCCTATTCAGACAAAATCATATGTTACTAAAATTATATTTTACCATGATAAAATATATTTTAAAATGCTAATGTCTACCTCATATTACCAATTATCTTCCAAATAGAGGAAATTAAATTAATGTGTATTCTTGATTTTTATTTTTTTCCATTCTCTTGATGGTGGAGGGTTCTTGTAGAGGCATTATTATGATTCCTTAGGGTATTTATAATTTTCTTAATATATTATTTTAGTCTGAGAAATATGTAGTTGGTGTTTCTACCTTTCAGATGCTTTATCACACAGCATTTTTTTCCAAGGTGACTCACAACTGTTCAAATTCTATTCAAGCTACACTTGAGCTTGACACCAAGTTTTTTCTGAGTAAATATGTATTAACAAACACTATATTTTCTAACATAAATAATTCCCTAGAGGCCACCACATTCTGTACCAGAATTCTATTTCATGCACACATAACAGCCTAAGTTTTGCTTATAACAGTTAACAAGGATGGAAAGATGCTGCAGGCACACAAAAGCCTATTTTACAGAGAATTAATTAAATCAATCAGGTTAAACTTGAAAGACTTCAGTAAACAGAAGGTCCTAAGGCAAATAGTATTCTGAATATAAGCAAATATTTTTGCTATAGATTTATATAATTACAGATAGTGTAGAAAAGCCTTTACATTTGTATAAATCTGCCATTGTAATAGACAATGAAAGACAGTCTCCTCTGTAAAACAGGTAGAAATCCAAGTATAATGTAACATCTAGGCAACATGATTTTATGCTTAAGGTAAAACATTAAATAAATAAATAGACAATTAGATACCCAACTGGATAGGAAATGAACAATAAAAAATTTATATATATATATATATATATTCTTGAATTAGCCCAGACACTTACAAGCATTGTATTCCTTTAATTTCCTTTTACGTCTCCTAGATGCATTCTGGGATTCATTTAATTGTGTTTCCCTCAAAAGTGCTATGGAAATCCTAACATATACACTTGTAAATATTACACTATTGGAAATAAGGACTTTCCTTATTTTAATAAGATCACCATACTAAGATCATACCACTAATCCCTTCCTAGTGGAGTCTTAGAAAATTAACTGAGCAGACAGACACATATGTGGGCACATGAAAATTTCTCTACAAGTAAGTCCTTGTACCTTCTCTGAAGCAAATGCCCTGATTTGGATATCTAGCATTTCAAACTATGCCACAATACCTTCTTGATCTTTAAAGTCTCTTGTTTTGGGCATTTGTTTTATGATACCATTAGGTTATCAAGATATCCTGATGTGCTCAACAGAGTATATGCAACTTAATGAAAATGTGAATGAACTATTTACATAATAATAAGTCTTTGATGGTACAGTGTTGTCAAAATGTATTGCTACCAGAGTTCCAATTCATACATACACATGCTTATCATAAATAAAACAGGTTAAACATCTCTCTGTGTTCAATGCAGGGCTGCAGACAAGTTGCCTGGGAAATAGATTTGTATTTGTACAGCTGTGGTGCCATCAAAAGATATCCAATTATAACTAATTTCCTGGGGAATTCATTGGGATTGTTTAATCCCAGACTGAGTGGACAGCTAAAAGGGTTATGACAACTTCTTTTTTAAGAGATTCCAAAAGTATAAACAATATAATTTTATCAAAAAGCACAGCATGATTGTTAGGTAAAAGTTTAAAGAAAATTGAGAATTATATTGGTGAGGAAATTGCCAACACTTGTGTTGGCAGAAATTGACCTGAGGAATTTTTTTTTCACTTGCTCATTTGTTGAGTGTCTCAAGGATCATTATAGGATAATTTGATTTGGAAATTATCATATTCACCCTAGAGTGCTAATCTCCTGATCTTGCACTCCTCAATTTCTTTCTGTTCACCAAATGTCAAGAACATCGAAGAGTAGCACAATTTTGCTCCTTCTGAGATGCCCAAACTTCAGTTTTGCTGAAGTGTAAATCAAAGTACAGAAATATGTGCGCAGCGTTGGAGGCTGTGGTGGTTAGCAGCTTTGTCCAGTTGCACTGTGTATGGGTGGAGGCCAACCTGTCAATAAGGTC
Source organism: Tenrec ecaudatus (assembly GCF_050624435.1). Taxonomy (NCBI): domain Eukaryota; kingdom Metazoa; phylum Chordata; class Mammalia; order Afrosoricida; family Tenrecidae; genus Tenrec; species Tenrec ecaudatus. The sequence goes on from NC_134540.1 coordinate 33,338,398, forward strand.
AGAGATTATGATGCTCCTGGGAGGGGTGGCCTTTTCATGAGAGATCCTTTGTTCCTCTGCCTTGCTTGGGTTCTGTGTCTACCTCCAGGAATGGACCCATGTGTACTGCCAACCCTGAGAGGAGTGGGTGTCCTGCCATGCTTCCAATAAATTTTGCATCTACCAGATTCAGAAACCACTGGCCTGTGGTACTTCTGAATTCTGCTTCACTTTTCTGCTTCACTGGCCTGCAGCTATATGCGTCTGAAGAGGGCTCTGGCTAGCACCAGACCCACAGACTTGTTGGACTGCACTGGGATGATTTTTCTTGATATAAGATCACTTCTCGGTACAAAGCTCTTTCTTTTATATTCATGAGTGTTACTGATTTTTTCGACTGCCTTTAAAATTGCATAGACTTGCGTAGAAGATAGGTAAAATACAAGAGCTTCATATTTTGATATTTCTGTTAATAACAACTTCTGATTTTATAGCAATACATTTTTACTGATTGAGCATCATAAGCAATTTCCAAATAACTTCTTATGTCATTCATTATTCTAAACTATTCTCACACATTAATGCTTTTAATCCTCAACATTTATTAGACATTTCTATGATTATTGTGTTTTTAATTTTTACCAATAAAATAAATGAGGCTTTGTAAAACTTCCCAAAATCACAAAAAAAATTATGTGATAGTTCAAAACTAAATTTTAAAAATCCACTGTAAGTATATTTTAAATGCATGTAAGAAAAAATTGACTGTGGAAATCTACATCAAGATCATTTTTACAAAGTAAAAATTGTCAATATCCTGACAATACAAGTCATTCAAAACCATTTTCAAAGTTGAAAAGTATTTAATATTTCTGATTGCTATATTTTTTCTTAAGTGGGATGTTTTATGACTGATAATACAACTTATAGGTATTAACCTTCTAGCAGGTGGTATTTTTAAGAGAAAAATAATGCATTTATAAAGTAAACTTTTCTTAAAAAGAACTTCATGATGTAGGTAGATCGTAAATTGAAAAGTCAAATGACTGCCTTGGGCTCTGCCACTGGTCTAATCACCATTGTACATTAAAGTGTCTTATATTTTGAGTTTACTGATCTCTATATTAACTGAACAATCATATTTTATTAATCATTGTATTAGAAACTCTTAAAGATATCATAACACTCCATAGTTCAGTCATATCAAGTAGCAATATACAATTGCTATCACAGTCAGATTCAAAACACATTCTTTCTTCTTGAACTCCTTGAGATCAGCTCCCCTTTATCCTTCCCTTTATCCCCTCCCTCCCGCACCTATGTCCCAGGAAATAAATAATCCATTCACATGCCATTCTGTTGTTTGCTCTGCTTTGGTGGGGTTATACAGTCATCAATGCTCTCAGCTCCCCATTCACCCCTATTCTCCCCTCTTTTTCCCCCAGACCCTTAGAGAACCATTACGCCCATTACTATTTCTGAAGGGGTATCAATCTTAGCTTTAATGTATTGAACTATCATAATTATACAAATGAACACATGCAAATCTAACAAGAATAATGAAGTAAAGCAAAGCCATAATAGTAAGGGGAATAAATATTTTTAAAAAACACTAGAGGATAGCTATGTATTTCATACTGCACCCTAAATTTATCATGCCTACCATGTGACCTTACTGAGAGGAACTGTCCGATTATCTTACAGATAGGCTTTGGATCTCCATTACATTCAACCCCCCTTTCATATTGATTTGATTGTTTGTTTTTGAACTTTTGATACTTATTCCCATTGACCCCTAAGGATCACAAAGGCTGATGCACTTCTTTCATGTGGGCTTTGTTACTTCATTGCTACAGGGTTGTTTGTTTAACTGTAACCCTTTAAGACTCCAGATGCTAAATCTTTTAATAGCCAGTCACCACCAGCTTTCCACATTTCTTCACCACATTTACTTATGCACCTATTTTGTCCTCAGCAATTATGTTGAGAAGATGAGCATCATACAATGCCACATTATTGGAACAAACCCCTTTTATACTGAGATAAGATTTAAGGAAAGGGTCAATGTTCATTTGCTTCCTTGTTGTATCTTTGTGGTATCTTCTATTTCTTGATGGCATGTGTGCCATTTGTGTATATATTGCTGAAGGCAGGGCTTTCATTTACCTAAACTTTTCTGGAAGAATTCTGGACTATTTAATTTACATCACGTCAAGACTAAAGTTTGAGCATCCCAAGTGACTCAGCATATTTTCCTGTTCAAAGTCTTGGGATTTAGGCATGTAAAATAAGTCTAAAGGACACCAGACTAAGAGGGTTGGTGGGTTCAGTTTTCCCAATGTTTTTTACATAAGGTAGACTTTTTTGTTGCATGAATAGTTTTCTATTTAAAATTTTTCTTCATAATAACTCCCTCAGGTAATTGTGTCCTTAAAGAAAATTTATCAAGATTTACCCAGTTAGAATTCCAGGAGAGTAACATAATCTTCAGAGATTATTTCTTTACCTTGAATTCATTTTTGAGGTCTTCCTGACCTACCTTAAACATTTGCTGCATGTGAAAATTACAGGACAACCTTCCTATACTCAATGCAAAGCTTAAATGATTTAGGAAGCCTTCACTAGAATTTTGTTAAAAATTTTATATTTGGAAACATAACAAAGGAAAAGATTAAGAAAAAAGGTACACAATTAAGAAACAAAATATATGTTATTATAACAGACCACATGAGATAAAATATAATCACATAGTATTATTAAAATTATATTCCAACAAACTAAAATATCTAGAAGAAATGAATAAATTTATAGAAAAGAATTATTTACTTAAATTACCACAGGATGACATAGAAAATCTTATCAAGCCTATAACATAAGTAGAATAGATCTAGTCATAAAATAAAGAAGAAAAAAACCTCCCAGCATAAAATAGTCCAGATCAAAATAGTTATGCTAAAGAATTATCAGACATTCAGAGAAGACTTCATACTAATTTTGTATCAAATAATCCACAATATACAAATGAAAAATATACAACCAAACTCATGTTATGAAGCAATTTTAACTCTCATACCTAAACTAGGCAAAGATATAATCAAAATTAAAGATTACAGACAGATATCTCAAATGAATATAGGTACAAAGATGTTCAATAAAATTGTAGTTAATGGAATCCAACTCAGCATCAAAAGGTATATACATCATGTTCAAGTAGTTTTCATAGTAAATATTTAACGATGACTTAATATTAGAAAACCAATCAATATAATTCACCACATTAAGAAACTAAAAGAGAAAAAAATTAAAGGAGAACTCTATGATTATATTAATTGATGCAGAAAGGCATTTGATAAATTTCAACATCCATTGATGATAAAAGATATTTTAAAATGGGTATAGAAAGGAAATTTCTCATTATAATGAAAGTCATGTGTGGAAAACCTGTATCTTTCCTAGTGGAGAAAATTTTAAATAATTTACTCTTTGAATGGAAACTGGACAAGATTTCCCTTTATCACCCCTTTTATTTAATACAGGTCTGGAAGTTTTAGCTCTAGCTAGAAGACAAGCACAGAAGAATAGGAATTTCTTTATTTTCAGACAAAATAATTCAATATATAGAAAACCCCAGAGATTCAATTAAACAATTGGTTGAAGTAGTTGAAAAGTTTTGCAGGTTAGCAGGTTATAAGGAGCAAGATACAGAAATCAGATGAATTCTTGTAATGATACCAAAAATATATCAAAAGAACAATCACATTTGCAATAATTCAATTTACAATAAGTCCACATAAAATAAATATCTAGGAATTAATCTTACCAGAGAAACAAAGAACTTATATAAAGAAAATTGCAAAACACTCCGTCAAGAAATGTACACAGAAGGAACAAGTTACCATGTGGGCTTTGTTGCTTCTGAGCTAGATGTCTCCTTGTTGACCTTCAAGTCTGTAAGACCCCAGACGCTATACCTTTTGATCACCAGGCACCATCAGCTCCCTTCACCACATTTGCTTATGCACCGTCTTTGTCTTCAGAGGTTGTGTCGGGAGGGTTAACATCATAGAATGCCAATTTAATAGAAGAAAGTATTCTTGCATTGAGGGAGTACTTGAGTGGAGGCCCAATGTCCTTCCGCCACCTTAATACTAAATCTATAAATATAGGCACATAGATCTATTTCCCCATTCTCATATATATATTTGCATATGTACATGTCTTCGTCTAGACCTCTATAAATGTCCTTTGTCTCCAAGCTCTTTCCTCTATTTCCCTTGACTTTCCTCCTGTTCCACTATTATGCTCCATCCACACCTGGGTTTCAGCAATACCTCTTTGTTACATTACCCTTGATCATGCCGTACCAGGCCTCCCACACCCACCTCACCACCAATTTGGATCACTTGTTCCCTTGTCCCTGGGTTTATTAACAACACATCCTCCCCCTCCCCCCCACAGCTCCCCCTATCCCATTTCCCTCCGGAACTGTCATTCGCATTGTTTTCCTCCAGATCTTTCATCCAGCCTATCTTATTTAGACACACCTGCAGAGATAATAACATGCACAAAAACAAGAGAGAGCAAAAGCAAGCAACAATGTACAGCAAAGCAACTAAAACAAACCACTGAGAAAGAACAAAACAAAACACAAGAAAGAAAAGCTTATAGTTAGTTCAAGGATCATTTGTTGACCTTTAGGAGTGTTTTCCAGTCCAGTCTGTTGGGGCGCTACGCCCTAGCCCCAAAGTCCACCTTCAGCATCCCCTGGGGACCTTGCCACTCCATTCCCTTGCTGTTCTGCTGCACTCCCCCAGTGCTTTGCCTCGGTGTGGTGGGTTCATGTCGGGCGCAATTCCCATGTGTCTTCTGAAGCACACCAGCCTGTGCAATCATGAGGTGTTGAAGGGATCAAGTATAAGGCATCATCAGAACAAAAAATCTTATAGTGAATAAAGGGGGAAGTGCAGAGTGGAGACCCAAAACCCACTTGTCGGCCACTGGAGATCCCCTTGCAGAGGGGTCTCGAGGAGAAGATGAGCTAGTCAGGGTGCGATGTAGCAATGATGAAGAATACAGCTTTCCTCTAGTTCCTAAATGCTTCCTCCTCCACCCCCAACCCCCCACTATCACTATCCGAATTTGCCTTGCAAGTCTGGCTGGACCAGAGGATGTACACTGGTGCAGATGGGAGCTGGAGGCACAGGGAATCCAGGGTGGATGATACCTGCAAGACCAGGAGTGTGAGTGTTGATATGGGAGGGTAGCGGGAGAGTGGGGTGTAAAGAGGGAACAGATTACAAGGATCTACATATGACCTTCTCCCTGGAGCATGAACAACAGAAAAAGGGGTGAAGGGGGACGTCAGACAGGGAAAGATATGACAAAATAATAATTTATAAATTATCAAGGTTCATGAGGGAGGGTGGAGCGGGGAGGGAGGGGGGGAAAAGAGGACCTGATACCAAGACCTTAAGTGGAGAGCAAATGCTTTGAAAATGATGAGGACAATCAATGTACAGATGTGCTTTACAAAATTGATGTATGTATGTTTTGTGATAAGAGTTGTGTTAGCCCCTAATAAAACGTTTTTGTTTTTTTTTAAGGGACATGCCACCATGTTACTGGATAGGCATATTTTATATCGTGAAACTGTCAATACTAATGAAAATACTTTATAAATAAAATTCAATTCTTATCCAAATCCCATCACAATTTCTCAAAGAAATGGAAAACCAAACACCAACTTAATGTAAAAAAGAAATAAATCCAGGATAAATAAAATATTACTTAAACAATGTTAAAATGAGGCCTATCATTCCCAGATCTTAAATTATACTATATAGTCACAGTAATTAAAACAGCCTGATACTGGTAAAATGATAGATGTGAAGACAAATGGATTACAACGAAGAAAAAAATAATCAGGTCCCTATAGACAATTGCAGATCAAGAAGTGAAACACAACAAATGGGCAAAGACATCTTTTCAACAAATGGTACTGGGAAAATGAATCTTCATGCACAAAAGAATGAAATAAGACCCATATCTCATGTCACATACAAGAAAAAACCCACAAGATGGATCAAAGATCTAAATATAAATCACACAAATGAAAAAACAATCAAGTATGAAAAAGAGACAACCTTAAGGGCCCTAATACATGACATAAACATAATAACAGATTGAATGAAGAATACCCACAATATATAAATAAAAAATGGGATCTGCTAACAATATGACATTTAGGCACATCAAAATACTTCACAAAAAGAATCAACAGAGAATCCACCATTTAGGAAAAATGTTCAGTCGTGATATACTAGATAAAAGGCTAATCTCCAAAATCTATAGAAAACTACAACATAATAACAAGAAAATCACAAATAACCCAGTCAAAAAAGGAGCACAGACATAAGTAGACAATTTACCAAAGACGGCATCCAGGCAGCCAACAATTGCAAGATATGTTTGTAATTATTAGCAATAAGAAAAACAGAAATTAAAATATCTCCTCATACTGACACATCTGGAAAAATTCAATAAAACAGAAAATAATAACTACTAGAGAGGATGTGGTGAGATGGGAACACTTTTACATTGCTGGTGGGACTGTAGAATCATACACATACTATGGAATTGGGATGGTATTTTCATAAACAAATGAAAATGCAAGTACCGTATGACCCAATAATCGCTCTATTGTATCACATGGGACCTAAAGGAATCAAGAATACAACAGAAACATACATATGCACATCTGTTTGTTGTAGACATTTCTATAACACCAAACACATGGAAATAACCAAAAAAGCCCAAATATAGAGGAATGGATGAATAAGCTCAGCAACATTCATGTGAAATGTTGATGACTTGATGACTTTGAAGACTTTGATGACTAGAAGGCCAAGACAGGATTAGGGTGGGGGTGGGGCAAAAAAACCCGCATGTGTAGATTTAATAGGACATTGTTGTTTTCCTTTCCAGCGATGGCCTGTTAAAATATACATAGTGTGCCTCTTAAAAACAAAACAAAAAACACCCCAGAACCCTCAAACCTAAAAAGTGATTTGAATGGCTTTTAAAAAAGAAAAATGGAAAAGACCGAGCAGTCTTTAGTGGCAAACACGTTCATCTCTAACAACAACAACAACAAATTTAATCATATTAACCCTTTTCTCAAGCTCATTCTTTCTGTGTATAAAAAGTATTTTATTTTCACATCAGCCTGTGCAATCATGAAGTGTCGACGGGATCAGGTAACAAGTATCAGAAGACCCAAGACAAACAAACAAAATCCCCCAAAAACATCTTGTTGAGAATGAGGGAAGTCAGAGCAGAAACCTCAAAGCCATATTTAGACAATGGGACATCCCTTACAGAAGGGTCACAAGGAAGGGATGAGTCAACCAGGCCACAGTATAGCACCAATGAAACACACAATATTCCTCTGGTTCCTTGAGACTTCCTCATCCCCCATTATCATGACCTCAATCCTGCCTTTCAGTTCTGTCTAGACCAGATCATGTATACTGGTACAGATAAGAGGTCAGATAAATCGCTCAGGAACAGAAATGGCAGTAGAGATACCAGGAGGGTAGGGGGTAGAGTGGTGGTGGGTAGTAGAGAGAAGGGGAACCAATCAAAATGATCAACTCATAAACACCCCCAACCAACCCCCTACCAACATCCACCCAGGAGGATGAACAGAAGAAACTTTGGGGGAAGGGAGATAATTGTCGGTGTACGATATGAAGAAAAATAATAACATCATTTATGAAGGTTTTACGGGGGGGGAGAGAAAAGAGGAGCTGATACCAAGGGTACAAATAGAAAGTAAATGTTTAGAAAATAATGATGGCAACATATGTACAAATATGCTCGATACAGTTGATGTATGGATTGTTATAAGAAGTGTAAGAACCCCCAATAAAATGATCTTTAAAAAAAAAAGCCACAAGGGTAAGTCAAAACCTACTGTTATAAAAAAGTCACATAAATCTTAATAAAACAAATCATTAAAATGTGAAAAAGTATTCTATTTTGAAGTTTCCCTCATGAGACTAAATGTGTTACTGAGAAAACTTGCCTGTAACTATCCCCTGATCACAATATTGTTTGCTGAGGTTTAGAGTGGCAACAGTGACTGAAATAATTCTTCTGAGTCAATTTAAACAGGAACTGAATATTACACACTGGGTTTGGGACAGTGGAGGCCATCATTGCATGTTAACTTTCTTTGAAGTTACTGCTTGTTCTTAGGTGTTGGTGAGTAGGTTCCTATCATGGAGACCCTCTGTACACCGGAACAAAACACCACCATGTCCCACACCATTCTAACAATTATTCTTATGTTGGAAACCATTGCTGTAGTCAGTGTTAATTCATCTTGTCAAAAGTCTTTTCTTTTTCTAATTTACCAAGTATGCTGTCGGTTTCCAGGGGTTAATCTCTCCTGAAAACATGGCCAGTGCACTTGAGATGAAGTCTTGCTCTCCGTGAGTCTAGAAGCATTGTGGCTGTAATTCTACCAAGACAGATCGCTTTGTTCTTTGGCAGCGCATGATACTTCCAATATTCATCGCCAGCACCATAATTCGAATGCATATATTCTTCTTTGGTCTTCCTTGTTCAATGTTCAACTTCCACATGCTTATGGAGTGATGGAATAGTCAAAGCATGCCTTTGGTCAGAGGCACTTAATCCTCAAAGAAACATCTTTGCTTCCCAAGAGTTGTACAGCAGATTTATCCAAAGCACTGTGGTTTTGATCACTTGATTTTTGCTTCCATGAGTATTAATTGTGGATCTAAGTAAGATATATCATTGATGAGGTCAATTTTTTCCTCCATTATGATAATGTTACCCATATGTCTAAGTGTTAAGACTTTTGTTGTCTTTACCTTAAATTGTATCCACATTAATGACTGCAATTCTAGATCTTCATCGGCAAGGGCTAAGAATCCACCCAGTCAAGTTCTCCTCACTTTCACAAGAGAGCTGTGATATTGAAGGTTGTTGACAAGCTTCTTTCATATTTCAATGTTGTGTTCTTCTTCATATAATCCAGTGTCTCTGATTTTAATTCAACATATTTATAGGCAATAAATATGTTGGGAATGCAAAAAAATCCTTATGTTTACCTTTCTTGGTTTTAAACCATGTAGTATTCCCTTGTTCTGATCGCATAATTTCCCTTTGACCCACAAACAGGTTCAGAATGAGCACAATGAGCTGTTCTGGAGTTCTCTTTCTTCCCAAGACCATCCAAAGGTCTGCACAGGGGAATGCCTTTGAAGAGTCAATGAAATGGTAAGTTCAGGATGAAGCTGAAACAAATGAAAACAAGTCTATGAAAGTCAATATACAAACTCAAGTGTATCCCATTTGAGTTTTGAGAACATTTTAAGACAAGATTTGACACAATGAACACCAATGACAGAAGACCACATTTTTCTCTGATTAAAAATGGCTAACACTAGTCAATTTTAGCATATTAATACCTAGAAGATTGATCTTCATGTGGACTCTTTAATATTTGGGTACTCCCAACATTCATAGATTCATTTGTTGTGAGTTCCACATATAAATAGATGTTTGCATCCACTTATTCTAATTTTGAGTTGTGCTCCATCAGCAAAAGACGGTCTCAATGGCTTTCCTTTTTCCATGTCATCATGTTCCACTCCACCTTGAGAAGGCAGCTTTTCCTTGGTCATATTTTGACTGCCTCTGACTTGAGGGACTCCTCTTCTGACACTGTTTCTGACACAGTTTTGCTTCAATCATGTGGTTTTCATTGGCTAATCCCTCTGAAGTAGCCTATTCTCTCTTTGTAGTCTGTTTTTAGTCAGGAAGCTCAAACTTGTTTATTGTGAGTGACCCTGCTAGTACAGAAATACCAGTGACATATCTTCCAGCATCATAGTGACACACAAGCCATCACAGTAGAACAAATTGTGCTTCTTTGGAGTGAGAGAAGCAAAGTCTGAGTGGAATGTGTTAGAGAGGATTACAGACACCTACAGAGAAAGTGGGCACAAATAGACTTTCAAGAATTGGTGAAACCAAGAACAGACAACTTGGGTAATAGATGGAAGATGAGCCAAAAGAAGTTTTATTTTGATGTTTTTAAAATAGAGGGCTGGTGTTGTAGTGTGTTATATAGTGGTATGCTAACCTCAAGATAGGCAGTTGGCCCTTACCCATTCCTATTTAAATTGTGCTGGAGGTCTTTGCTAACAGCATAAGACAAAGAAAATACATCAAAATTATTTGTCTAGGAGGAAGAGGAGAAACTATTGTTATTCACAGACAAAATGATTTTATATATTGAAAATCCCAAAAATTCCACAAGTGAAGTGTTGCAAGCAATACAGGAATATGGCAGAGTGATACGATACAAGATCAACAAACAGAAGTCTATTGGACTGCTATACACATCAAACAAGATCACAGAAGAGGAGATCCTAAAGGTAGTACCCTTTACAATTGCCAAGCACAAACTGAAATATCTAGGGATATACCTGACTAAAAAAACCAAAAGATTTGTATGAGAAAAACTATAGAACACTATTACAAGAAACCAAGAGTGACCTCAACAAATGGAAAAATATCTCATGTTCATGGAATGGAAGACTCAATATAGTAAACATGTCAGTTCTGCCCAAGGCCCTATATAAGTTTAATGCTATCCCGATATGAATCATCCTTCTTCAAAGAATTAGAAAAAAGGATTACCAACTTTATATGGAGAGTAAAGAAGCCCAGAATTAGCGAGAACTTCTCAAGAAGGACAAAGTGGGAGGGCTTGCTCTATCTGACTTTAGCACACATTATACAGTCACAGTGGTCAAAACAGTATGGTACTGGTATAATGACAGATATTCAGAACAAAGGATAAAAGCTGAAAACTCAGAAATGAAAACATCAGCATACAGAAAACTGGTTTCTGACAAGGGCCCCAACATTATCAAATGGGAAGTGGATGCCCTCATCAATAAATGGTGCTGGAAAAAATTGGATATCTATCTGAAGCAAGATCCTTACCTCACTCCATGCACAGAATAAACTCAAGGTGGAACACAGATCTTGAGGTAAAACCACAAAATAATAGGGCCACTTCTGAGGGAATTGGACAAAACTGAGAACTTTGGCACAGGTAATACATGGCTATCAGAAGAATCACAAATTATCAAGTGGGTTACACTGAAGATAAAACACCTATATTGATCAAATAATTCACCAAGAGAGTAGTAAGAGAGCCCACAGACTGGGAAAACATCTTTAGTAATGGCACATCAGACAAAGGCCTTTATATTAAAATCTACAATGCTTTGCAAGCTTACAATAAGAAAAGACCAACTGCCCAGTAAGAAGGTGGACAAAGGACCTAAAGAGAAGTTACACAGGGGCAGAAATCTGAATGGTCAATAAACATATGAGAAAATGTTCCTTATATTTAGCATATGAGAAATTCAAATTAAAACCATTATGAAATAGCACCCAACACTCTCAAAGATAGTCCAATCCAAAAATCTGAAAGTAAAAAAGTGTTAAAATGGCTGTGCTGAGATAGGAACTCTCATCCATTGTTGGTGGACCAGTAGGTATGTACAGCCATTATGGAAATCGATTTGGTGATATCTAAAACAGATGGAGATTGAGCTATCACATGACCCATCAATCCCCCTACTGGTATATACCCAGAAGAGTAAGTAGCAAACAATGACCAGATATCTGTGCTCCAATGTTCATTGCAGCACAATTGCTAGGAGTTGGAAACAATCCAAATTTTCATCAACAGACGAATGGATTAAAAAACGGTGGTACATACATAGAGTGGAGTGCTATGCATGTTTAAAAAGCAGTGATGAACGTATGAAGCACATTGCTACATGGGAAGAATGGGAGGAAATCATGCTAAGTGAAGTAAGCCAAGCACAAAAGGACAAATACAACATGAGTCCACTGAGGTAAGTTTAAAAACAAAACAGGACATAGGGGAAAAGCTACTATATACCTGGGGTGATGTTCAGCAACTATAGCAGGGGCCAAACCCAATATAGTGCAGAGGGGGAGCAGGGCACTAACTCACACAAGGGATGGTATTGTTTATTTCTTCACAGAAGAGGGAGAGAGAGGCCAGGCTTCAACCCGATGCGTCAAGCAACATACCAGCATGTACCAGGGAGCCAATAGAGAGGTCTGTGGGGCCGACCCCAATCCCAACTATGTGGACCCCCCCCCCCCACAAGAATAATGCACTTCAGAGGACAGCACTGGGGCTACCGCTTGGGAAGAGGGGCACATCTGATGAGAGCACACGGGAAAAATGAAAAGGGATGGAGAGTGAGGGGAGGACATCTTGGCCCACCAAGCCTTGAGGATGATGTTCCTGCTCAGAGAAGACAATGCACAGAGAGGAGCATAGGGGCAGCCCCACCACCAGAAGTCCCTCACTAAACCATGGCACTGTGGAGGACAATATTAGTCACACTGCAGGAATAGTGCACAATCTAACCCCATAACTCTGGAGCAAAACAGCAATGGCATGCAACAGATTAGCAAGGGGAGCAAAGTGATGGAATCACTCACCAGGAATGCCAAAAATAGGCTTTGGAGACTGAGTGTGGCACGCCATCAGACTTGACTGGAAAACAGGCGTAAAGACCAACTAACAGACCTTGAACTGTTTATAGGCCTTTCCATTTTTGTCAGTGGCTTTCTTTTTTGTTGTCAGTGTTAATTTTTTTGTTGTCACTATTGTTTTGTTGGTCTCAATTTCATTTATTGTTTCATTTGGCTTTGCTGGGTTTTTGTGCTTATTAATGAATTTACATGTCTATCTAGAAAAAATAGATGGGATAAATAATTTGTAGATGAAAAGAATGGGCCCAATTTTTCCAAGGACATACAGGAGAAAGGGAGGTGGGAGAAAGGAAGACAGGGCAGGGCAGTCAACCAACCCAGGAAAAAGGGAACAAGTGAACTCAAATAAATGGAGAGAAGGGTGTAGGATGCCTAGCGGGGCTTAATCAAAGGCTATATTTATACAGCAGTGAAGAATTACTGAACCCAAATGAAGGCTGAACATGGTGGGAGGACAAGAGGAAAGTAAAAGAAAATAGAGGAAAGAACCAGGAGGCAGAGGACATTCACAGAGGTCTAAATACAGGCATGTACATATGTAAATAATTATATAATGAGAGGGCAATAGAACTATGTACTCATATCAATATGTTAAGAATTAAAGTTGCAGATGGACATTGGGCCTCAACTCAAGTACTCCCTCAACGCAAGAACACTTTGTTCTAACAATCAGAATTCTGTGATGCTCACCTTCCTGACACGATTGCTGAAGACAAAATGGGTGCATAAGTAAATGTGGTGAAGAAAAGTGATGGTGCCTGGCTATCGAGAGATATAGCATCTGGGGTCTTAAAGACTTGAAGATAAACCAGCAGCTATCTAGCTGAGAAGCAACAAAGCCCACATAGACAAAGCACACAAGCCTGTGTGACCATGAGGTGTCAATGGGATCAGGTACCAGGCATCTAAGATCCAGAACAAAATCATATCCAAGATGAATTTGGGGAGGAGGGAGATGGAGCGGAGACCCAATGCCTAACTGTAGGCAATTGGACATCCTCCTACAGAGGGGTCACCGGGAAGAAATGACCCAGTCAGTGTGCGCTATAGCAACAATGAATTGCAAAACTTTACTCTAGTACTTTGGTGCTTCCTTCCCTCCACTATCATGACATCAAATCTAATTTGAATTAGACCAGAACAAGCACACTGCTACAGATAAGAGCTGGAAACACAGGGAATCCAGGACAGATAATGCCCCCAGGGCCAACAATGAGAATAGAGATACCAGGAGGATTAGAGGAGGGTGGGGGGAGAAAGGGGGAATCGATCACAAGGATCAACTTATAACCCCCTCTCAGGGGGACAAGCAAAGGAAAATCTGGTGAGGGGTGATGGAGGATGATATAAGATATGAAAAAAAATCTATAACTTATCAAGGGCTTGTGGGGGAGGGAGGGTGGGAGAGGGAACTGGAAGAAATGGGGAGCTGATATCAGAGGCTGAAGTGGGAAGAGAATGCTTTGATAATGATGATGGCAGTATATGCGCAAATGTGCTGGACACACTGGATGAATGTATGGATTGTGATAAGAGATGTAAGAGCCCCAAACAAAAAGAGTTAATTAGGAAAAACAAAAAGATAGGCAGTTGGAAACCATCAGCCACTCAGCTAGATAGAGATGAACCTTTCTACTCCCATAAAGAGTTATAGTCTCAGAAACAGATAGGGGTATTTCTGCCTTTACCTGTAGGGCCACTATGGGTATGTATATTTCAGAAATATAGTTATAATTTTTGGAATGGATGGGCAGGGTTTTTTTTCCCTGCAAAGAAGCTGGGTAGGTTCAAACTCCTAACTTTTTAGTTTGCAGCTGAGAGCTGAATCATTGCATCGTCAGGGTTGTTCATAGGCAAGAAAAACTGAGTGTAGTATGCAGAGAGCTGTGTGGTTCCTCTTTCACAGAAAGGAGACCTGGAATGTATGGCTGGATAGATTGGTGAATGAGTGCATATACTCATTTTCTTCCGCTTCCTTCTATTTTGATAATAAATTAAGAAATAACCAGGTCCACAGGGTCAGTTGCAGGATGAGGATCATATTACAATCATTATTAGTGTTTTCTCTGTGTTTTCAAACATCAAATATTTTTTCTTGGATATTTATAACATACACGATGCAAATGGAATCAGTGCATTTTCATTTGAATATATGTGTTAGCTGTATCATCATAGGCACACATCTGATTTTTATGGTTGTTTTTGTTTGGAGATTATTGATTGTTAAAGAGATGTTCACAGGGGCCATGTTGACAAAGGTTGGCCTCTGATTGCTAGGTTGTGTCAACCTGAAATGGCCTGTATTCTCTGTGGTTTGGCAAGAAACTCTTCCCCATAAGTTTTAGGTCACAGCATGAGGTTGTCTCCTGGGGGCGTTGGCCTGTTTTGATATTTATGAAAGAAATGCTGTAGAGAACTGATTCTTTTTATTTCTTTCCTGCTGGTGTAGATTTTGTGACTGATCTCTTGGGATGTGTGCCTGTGCCCACAATACAGCTTGTGAATCTGAGAAGTTGTATGAGACCTGCCTGCCATGGATAATTGTTCTGTCTCTTCCTCCCCCAGTGTCCGATCGCCTGGCTTCCCAGCCCGGGAAGCTTCCGGCACAGCATCGAACAACCAGACTAGACTTCACCGCTTCTGCAACTGTGTGAGCCAATTTTCTTGGTATAAACTTCTCTTTCTATGTACATAAAAAAAGCAGTAGTCAAAAGCATGCATATGGGAGAAGATGCCACCCTTGAATAGGGAGAAAAATAATTGAAACAGTTATCCAGAACAGTGGGAGAGTGAATGGAGCAGGGAAATAAGGCAGGATTGGCAGACAGCCCCAAGGGCTCCCTTGAGTTCAGTGGTCAGGAGGTCAAAGTGAGATCATTGAGCATGGTTATAAGCATTCTTCCTTCAAGTTCACTTAACTAATGAAGGCACAGAGTAGGCAGATGACTAGTCTTTATCAGACTGCTTTTAGTCAGCTAAGATAGAGAAAGAATAACGATGTTGAGATTGCGTGCACAAGAAACAGAAAATGAAATGAATCACCACTGAATCCAAGTCAGACATGAAGATATGTGAGGAAGTAGGGTTTTATGAAAATATGTTAACACCAGTGGCTTGATTAGGTAGTAATCACTGAAGACATAAGGTGAGGGATTTAGGGATCATTTTCAAACTCAAAGCAGCTGGACTAAGGTGGATCAGTAGGACATACAAGAAGAAATGGGCAAGGAGCTGGGGTCCAGGTAATTATTGAAAGCATCATTCATGTGACTATGAAAATCACTAAAAACTGTGATAAAACTACTGCAAAAGGTAAAGTCAGTGAGCTAGATCTCCAGAGCATGAGAAGACCAAACAAAAGTTATATAAATGCATATGACAGATAGCAATGAGGTGTGGTATGGGATGGAAGCATGATTTACAAAGTTGCTGAGGGTTTACAGGAAGGAGAGTTGGCCATGGTCTATATAGGGTGATTTAGAAAGATTACAAAGGAGTTCTATATTTACCACCCCTCTCCAGACTCTATGGCAAAGGGCTACCACTGAAACAATAACCACCAATATAGAAGACCACAATGAAAACACAAAATATGACTATAATTCATACATTTTATGAATTTGTGCATATCATTCTGGTATGTATTGTGAGGACATTGTAGGAAAACACAGTTCAGTGTTTCATGAATTTATAATCTAACTAGTAAGAGATTATTTTAAAATTACATGAAAAATCAAATAAGAATTCTTCATAAAATGTATGTTTAACACCAAAGATCATGGCAGGTTAAATCTAAAGCTTTTAGATAAGATGTGAAGGGGCCAGGAAACTAAGACTATGTGGCTGCAAGGTGTGGTCATTTATCTCAAATCAGAGAAGGTTAGTGAGTCAATTAACTGGATTTCTCTTGGTGGTTCCCAAGAGTCTCTCTGGTACAGGGCATGCCACTCTCAGGGGTGGATACCCTTAGTGAGCTATTGAAGTCCTAACCCTTGGGATTTGGTAATGTGCCTTTATTTAGAGGTAGGATATTTACAGAATGGAAATGATGAGGTCACATTGGAGTCGGGTAGACCGTAATTCAAGATTACTGGTATATTTATAAGAACTGCAGTAGAGTGACAAAGACCCCAAAAGACAGGGAGAGTGACGATGTGAAGACTGCTATCATGATTTCCATTAGGCTGTCTAAAATCAGGATGAGACAGGAAGGATTTTCCACTTGCCTTCAAAGGGAGCAAACCCCGTTGGACATCTCATTTCAGACTCCAGTCTCCCACACTGGGAAAGACCACATTTCTGTTATTCCAAGTGACCCATTTCTGGTAATTTGTTATAGCAACCCTAGGCAAGAAAGTTTCCAGGATCAGCATTCTTTCACTAAGAAAGCCCCAAAGTTTCACTAAGAATATCCCGCCAAACCAAAACCCACCCCTATCGTGCTGATTCTGACTCATTGCTACACTGTAGAAGACACTGTAGAACCGAGGTTTAGAGTATCTGAGACTAAATCTTTATGGTAGCAGACAAACTCATCCTTCTCCCATGGAAAGTCTGGTGAATTTGAATCACCAACTTTGTGGTTACCAGCTGTGTTAGACAGGGTTCTCTAGAGAGATAAAACCGGATTGCTAATAATTTTATATATATTTATAAAGTTAGATATATAAAACAAGAAATGAACTGTTAAATTATATACATATAGATAGATATATAATACAAGAAATGAACAGTTCAATTATAAAGCAGTACAAATGGCTCAGTTCAACTCACTCCCGTGAGAGAGTTGTGAGACACTGGCAGTCCTTCAAGTCCTCTGTAGAGAGATTCAGGCTGTACTGGCACAGGCAGAAAACAGCAAGGCAGGTCACCAACCATCAGTCCCCAGCTCCAGAAATGTACATTCCAATTCTCTGGTGAGGCAAGTCTTAAAGGGACCTCAAATTACAGCGACACAGCCACAGATTAGGTGTCCCACAGGTAGTATAGTTTGTAAATTGAGGCACAGAACAAGCAAGGCAACTGCACACTGTTCTGATGAAAGAGCGAGAGTCAAGAAAGGTAAAGCTCATTGGGCCACTTATCCCACATGTGTTTATGGGCCTTCAATTACTCTCACATGTGTTTATCAGCCTGGCTGGCATAATAAACTATCTCACCAGCGCAATGCTTAAACCATCATACCACTCAGAAGATTTCCATTAGAATATAGATAAGAAAAATCAATGACCCCAAATGCAAAAATTTGATTGAATTATGCTGTTGTTATGTGCCTTCAATTCAGTGTCCACATTCATGTACACAGCAGCATGACTGCATTAAAACAGGGTTACTCATCACTACGGTTAGGCTTGAGCTCATTGTTGCAGGCTCTGTGTCAATCTGTCCCTTTGAGTGGCTTCCTCTTCATGCCTGACTCTTTTGTTTATAAAGCCCCACGTCCTTCTCCAGGAATTAGTCCCTTCCAATAATATGTCCTAATTACAGGAGGAGAAGTCTTGACACCTGGCTTCTTAGGAATAGTCTGTTGTTCTTCCCAAGCCACCTTTCTCATTCACAGTCCAGCTTTACCAAACAGTGTGTATCATGATTCATATTGGAAATTGTAGTTCATATTAAGGAAATACAATGATAAACATTTTTAAAGATCAGAACGATGGCATTACTTTTTCTTTCATGTTTAACTACTATAAACATTTGTAGAAGACAAAAAAAAAACAAAAACACTTGCCAATATTGAGTGTTATCATTGAAGTGGGTCAAACTGCCTTTGGATGACTGCCATTCCTAGTAATTTGCTCTGTGGGTTCATGCAGGGTGGGTGCTCCTTAGACCTTCGGGAAGTCCTTCCTCAGCACCTCTGGGGAGATTTAAACAACAAGCAATTTGGGGAGTAGTCCTTGGTGCAACCAAGGACCATAGAGACTAATAGAAAAGTCACTTAGCATACATTTTTGAATTAATTAATAAATAGATTGTTTACATCCATGACCAGAAAACTGCTTTCACCATATTAAACATATTATAAATATAATTCAATATTTTGGTATTTGAAGTTAATTTGACAAATCCCTTTGAAATCCATGCTCATTTTATGCTTTGTTTAGTTCCCAGAAATGTAGAATAATGTGCATTTATCCTTAAAAGGAAGTGCGCTTTAAGATTAAATCAAAACCTATTATGTAAGGATAGAAATGGATCATTCCATAGCAGTTACACTTGGCAATAGAGACCGCTGGAAGCGGGTTGCCTTTCCGTAAATGCAGAAATCTAAACGCACGGTCTTCAGTTACACAGTGTTCGTCTTCACAATTCCACACCAAGCCAGTCAGAATAAATGAAACGATATCATAAAAGTCGTTAGAGGGATATAGTCTTGGTCTTCCTTACGTAGTTTAAAACCTACGTAAAGGTATGAAAAAAAAAAAGTCCCCTTTACCTCATGCTGGTCCCGGTACTCCGGCTAAGAGGACAGGCTGGGATGTGAACTCTCTTCATTGTTGTGAGTGAGGCCTGGGCTGGCGGACCTCTCTCTCAGAGAGCAAACCAAAGGAGATCCTGGTCGTTAACGCTGAACTGCAAGGTTAGTTTGAAACAAGTCCTACTGCAGGAGGAAGACGGACTTTCCACCCGGTCAAGAGTTGCAGTGTGGAAACCCACTGGTAGCCACCTGTCAGACGGACTCAAAGCAGGCAAGTTCTTGTATTCGTTTAATGGCGTGATTAGCTGTGCATTGGGCCAAGATCACAAGACTAGCAGTTTGAATCTGCCAGCTACTGCGCAGGAGCACCCTGAGAGCTGACCCGACTCAGAAACGCTTTACAGGGTTGTTATGACCCGGGATTGACTGACATGGCATGTGCTCAGTTTGCATACGCATAATGCTCCTTTGACCTTCTTAACCTTTTTTAACACTCAATTTAGACCCAATTTTCTACAACATATTTTGTTTGTTGTTTGTTTAATTTGGGTAATTTGGTGGTTTGTTTCATTTGGCTAAAATTGCTTCCCTTTCTCTGTGATGTGTACGTGTGTGTATGTGCGAGTGAGTGTGTGTGTGTGTGTGTGTGTGTGTGAGAGAGAGAGAGAGAGAGAGAGAGAGAGAGAGAGAGAGAGAGAGAGAGAGAGAGACAGAGACAGAGACAGACAGAGCGAGGTTTTATATGCGAAGGGAGTATTTTGCAGACAGATTCAGAGCTCAGAATCTCATGAGGAGTATATTGGAACAGTGGGAATATCCACAGTGACCTTATCCTAAATCAGTGTGGGAAAATTTACATAACATAAATTAAAACTCGTTAAGTAAATAGAAAGAAAAACACGTTAACACAGTTTCTAATAGTCCCACAAGGTGGTAGAGTTCATCTGACAAGATTATCAGGCTATTTCATTGAAACGAATCGTTATGTATAGTCTTAATGCTCTTCAAAGTAAAACTACGCACTTGCTCTGCTAGAAAGCAGCTGCATTACCATCAGTGGGAATGGCCATCATTTAAACAAGACCTTGGTAGCACGCTAATCTGGGGACTCGTGAGCTCTTTCATGGGAAGTGTTACACAATGAGTGAATGGTGTACTTACTTTAGCAGAAGCACCTAATAGTAATGAACCTCCGGAGAGCCTCCCATTGGGAAATGCCTCACCAAACACTTTAGAATCCCACCGAAAGTAGTTTTCATGCCCATATAAGTTTGGTTATAAAATTCCAACTTGCTTAGTTATTTGTGTTTTTAAAAAGAGCAAATGCATTCACCATAATTATCTTCTGAATTTAAAGAGAACATTGTCAAACATGCTTTGTTTTACATTTTGTCAATATGTTTTGTTTAGGAAGGTGTGCAAATAAACAGCATTTGAGGAACAATAGACTGAGGCATAGTGAGTTTAATGTTTCTAAATATTTTGAATTATGGCAAGTATTTACACAAAATAATTCTCCAGATCACCAGTTCTCATCTTTTGCCTACATTTAGTAATATGTGGGAGTTTTAAAAATCCCTGATGTACAGACTTCACCTTAGTCCAATGAAATCTGAATTTCTGGCCCTGGAACTTGATACGTGTACTTTATAAAGCTAACTAGACAGGAGTGGCAAAGACGGGGTTCAGACCCACAGAGGATTGGTCTGACTACATGACTCAAACTCTCTGCTGTTGAGTCAATGGCCATGCATGGCAGTCCTAAAGGGCAGAGTAGAATTGCTCCTGCGGGTTTCCAAGACTGAAACTCTTACAGAAGAGATAGTCTCATCATTCTTAAATGCCCAGGTTAGTATTTGAAAAAACAAAGAAGCAATAATCAAACAGTTAAAATACTAACCTGCACATTTAATAAATAATGTACAAATATTGTGTAAAATATTTAATATTTGGCCACATATCTAATATGCAAAATTGAATACTAGTGTTCTAAATGATACAAATTCAAAATTAAACATGGACAAGGTAGATACTAAACAAGTATTACTCTCCCTTCTCAACACATTTTAATACATTCTCATGTAATAAGTATACCAGCAAGAGTTATACGTAGAAAATGCCAAACTGATATTTCTTACGATAAAGAAAGACTACATATTTTTAGTTTTACTTTATAAAGTAATATAAAGATTGGTATCCTAGGCAAAAATGAGCTGAAATGGAATTGGCTATTTTGAATCACAAAGTCATGGTTTGGTAGGCAGAAAAGAACACAATCGAGAAGAAAGCAGTTGCATTTATTGTCAAAAAAGGCATTTCAAAACCAATCTTTAAGCACAACACTGTCCATGATGTTATCATATCTATCTACTGTAAAGAAAACCCTACTAAATTATTATTCATATTTATGCACCAACCAAAAGCACTAATAATGAAGAAATTACGGAATACTACCAACTAATTCAGTCAATAATTGATCAAATATGCAATCAAGGCATTTTGACAAGTTTTGGTGATTGGAATACAATAATTGGAAACAAAGAGAAAGAAACAGTAATTGGAAAAAATATGGTCTTTATGGTAGAAATACCTGGAGGTTTCATTATAGAATTTTTCAAGACCAACATCTTGTTCATATAAAATACATTTTTTAATAAAGAATAACTATACATGTGGACTTCTCTCAATAGTATACACAGAAATGAAACTAACTACATCTGTAGAGACGATGGAGCATCTCAAGGTGGAGCACATCATCAATTATTCATATGAGAGTCCAGGTGAAAGCTGAAGAAACTTCAGACAAGTTCAGGAGAGCCAAAGCATGCCATTAAGTATATCCCATTTACATTTTGAGAATATTGTAAGAACAAATTTGTTGCATTGAATACAAATAACAGAAGACCTGATAAGCTAAGGATGAAGTCAAAGAGCTGAATGGAAAATTTCTAAGGGCAGTTTGAGAAGACAAAGTCAAATGAAATGTGCAAAGACCTAGAGTTAGTAAAACATGCTCAGGCCAACTCAGAAGAGTATGTGGAACGAGGCCTAGCATTGCTGATGCCAGATGGATGTTGGCTCAAAGCAGACAATAGCATAATGATGTTTCCTTGTGTTTTGTTGCTTATTCGAAGATATTAAACTGTGTGGATTAAAACAAACTATGAATAACCTTGAGAAAAATGGAAATTCCAGAACATTTCATTGTGCTCATGCAGAACTGGTACAGGGATCAAGAGGCAGTTTTGAGGACAGAGCCTTGGTATACTGTCAGCTTAACATCAGCAAAGTTGTGTGACAGGGTGCCTTCCTCTCACCATGCTTGTTCATTCTGCACGCTGAGAAAATCATCAGAGAAGTTGCATTACATGAAGAAGAATGCAGCATCAGGATTGGAGGAAGGTTTGTTAACAATCTTCAATATGCAGATGACACAACCTTGCTTGCTTGCCATGAGGAGGATACTTTGAAATGAGAAGCTTGCTGATGAAGATCAAGGATTACAACCTTCAGTATAGATTCTAGCCCAATGTAAGGAAGACCAAAATCCTCGCAAGTGGACCAGTAGGAAACATCAGGATAAATGGAGAGAAATACTGATGTTTTCAAGGACTTAGTCTTGCTTAGATACACAACCAATACTTGCGGGAGCATCGGTCAAGAAACCCCTGGGGCAATGTCATAGAAGCAGTACACTACTGACAGCAAGGTGGGCAGTTCAAAACCGCCAACAGATCGAGGGGAAAAGAAGTTGTCTGCACCTACAGATTCTTTTGCCTAGGAAACCTTAAGGATCAGTTCTGCTCTCTCCTTCATAGGGTCACTGTGAGTCCGAATCAACTTGAAGGCAATGAGAAAGAAGTAGTAGACTTAAGACAGGATTGAATTAACTCTTTGCTAGGATGATCGGCCATAAAATCCAATTAAAACAAGAATATCTGTAAATGTTACAGTAGTTCATAAGATGGCAGAATCGTCAAGTCTTTTAATGGGACCAAGATAAAACAGAACAATTTTTAATAAGAATCTGCACTGTGTATTTCCTCAGCTATTTCTCCACAGAGGTATATGCGACAGAAGCAGTAATAGCAACCTAAGTTGGTAGTGCTTTATTTACTTTTAGTGGTACGGGCATTACCCCAGAAGATGGTGACTATTTCTCTCACGTGTTCCACCATATATTACACTGCCCTCAGTCTGTCCTCTGAGTGCTGAATGGCAGGTGAAGCACTGCCTCTTGAAACACTTAACCCAGGGTCAAACTGCAAGAGCGCTTCTCTTGACATAAAATTAAGTCTAGGCTAAGGCATATAGCCCAGAGCCCTGTCAGAAAGACCCAAATTAAATACTTCATTCTTAGGCATATATTATGTAAATTTATAATTTATCTGGTTTAAATCAGTACCATAATATTGGTGGCACTAAGCACCGAAGCACAGTTCAAAGCACAGGAACATCTACATCATGCCGTTTGCTGGGAATGCTTTCCAGCAGAGTAGAGGCATTTATCAAACCAAGCAAGAAAGATCCCATAGTAGTGATTGTTGATTACCATTTGTGGCAGTTACATAATCTCCTGTCAAATTGCCAAGGGGTGGAGTCTCACCTGTCAATCAGGTTGAATCTTGAAGACCTCATCTGGAGGCACGAAGGAGATAAATAGCTAACTGGAGGCCTGATTCTTGCTCTGCTTATTATTACAAGGCATTCCTGTTGATAAGCCACATAGATCTACACTGATGGGGTCAGAGCCTTGGAGCTGGAGGAGGCACATGGAGTCCCACGCCAGCACTGAGATGCTTCACCCACTACTGGATCCACAGAACTTTCCACCGACTGGCCTGTGATCTTCCTGAATTTGGTGTCATTGCATGTGTTGCATGAATCTGAAGAGGGATTTATAGATTGGCATTGGACATATGGGCTAATATTTGAGTTAAGTACTTGATCTGGACTGGGCTGGGGTATTTTCTTAATATACAATTGCTCTTTTATATAAAACTCTTTCTTATATGCATGAGTGTCTATGAATTAGTGTCTCTAGTCTACCCAGACAAGCACAGCCTTACAGGATGCTGTGGTGATAGCAGCAATTGGTGTGGGGCTGCCCTGCAGAGGTAGGGAACAATGCCAGATACAATATTGATGTGAATATCCAGACTGCTCTGTTACAACAAGAGTGTATGAGAAGTTTTGTTTTTCACATAACAAAGCTTTCTGGAGGGAAATGTTTAGGTATTTCTACTGGCTCACAATTACCTGAGTAATTGGAGGAATAAATGGCTAATTTTTATTAGTTTTTCATATATTATTTTATGTATTTACTTTTTGTTTGCTAGGGTGTTTTTTTTTATTTTTTAGAGTGAATTGTTGTCCAGGTGAGTGTTCTTCTGCTAGTGCAGTTCCATGATTTGGTATTTTCAGCTTAAGACAAGAGAGGGAACCTAAAGACTCTCTTGTCAACTTCAAAATTCAAGTCAAAGAAGAGAGTAAAAGTGGGCCCTATGCTGTCCCATAGGTTCCAGTTGACACAAAATCTAACTGCCACAGCAAGCAAACCTTGGTTCTTTTCCAATTACTTTCTCACTCTCTATTAGGTCAGGCTGGAGTTTTGCATAGCGTTGTGGTCTCAGCAAAAGTTCCACTATCCTTAGACATCAAGCATTGTATTAGTCTGGGTTGTCTAGAGAAACAAGACCAGTGACACTCATCTATATACAAGAAAGAATTTTCTATTAAAAGGTAATTTTATATCAAGTAGTCTTCCCAGCCCAGTCCAATTGAAGTCTAGAAGTCTGCAAGCTGGGGCTCTCTGCAGACTCATGCAGCTTCAGACTATTGATGCTGAAATGTAAAGTGTGATGCAGGAGGATCACAGAGCAGTGGAAACATAGTGGAGTGTCAAAAGTTCGCGGTGTCAAGTGGCCCACAGGGGCCATCCCTGAGGACAGACACAGTGTCCCAGCAAGCAGGAAAGTGAAGGGACTTAGAGTTCCCAGTGTTTATCATTCTTAAACAAAAAGGCTTATGAACAAGCAGATATCATCAGCTGTGACACAGTTTATAGGTTGGGCCCCACCTCTGCTCCTACCCAGGACTGTCTAGTTGATGTAACCCCTAACCTTCACAAGCACCCCTTGCTCTGACAAATTATGTAACCTGTTTGTGTCCTATTAGCCATAATCAATGCAGCCCATAGTCAAGGTGTAGGTAGACTGCATCTGTCAATGGGAACAATTAAAATGTTATAATATAAAGGAGCATTATAATATAAATATGAATATGAGGAATTATTGTTATACTTTTTAAAAGATATATCTCGTACATGTGAATACACATATACAATTTCTGCCATTTGTACTGTTTGTAGTGACAAAGAATGGATAGCTCAATAAACGGGATTGTAAAATATTACTTCCTTGGAGAAAGTTGATACTGAACTCTTTTTTAAATAATGGATCTGTGGGCTTAAATTATTTTACTTCATAATTATTAATTTACAATTACTTATATTACTCATTCCAACTAGCATCAAAAGTGATATAATAAAAAAACTCAAAATGAAATGAAATTTGAAGACCTCAAAATAAAATAATATACAAAGGATTTCAAAATAAACTAATGAAAATCATTTGTCCTAAGAAAATGTATATATTTATATTATTATAGGTTTTCTTAAATGCTTTAAAATTCCATTTACTTTTAAAAATTGAACTGAATGTACATAATGTAAAAAATAAAAATATTTAAGATTTTAATTTAAAATCATTTTATTGGCGTCTCTTATAGCTCTTATAGCAATCCACACATCAATTGTATCAACCATATTTGCACACATGTTGCCATCATCATTTCCAAAACATTCTTTTTACTTGAGCACTTGATATTAGCTCCTTTTTCCCCCTCCCTTCCCCTCCCCCCACCCTTGTGAATCTTTGATCAACTATATCTTGTATTATTATTTCATATCTTACACTGTCTGTTGTCTCCCTTCACTCACATTTCTTCTATTTGTCCCCTTCATCAGGGGGAAGGGACATATCCAATCATGTAGTGGGTTCCTCCTTTCTCCCCCTACCCCTCCCTGACCTTGGCCCTACCCTCATACTATCACTATTCCCACTACTGTTCCTGAGGGAGTTTTTCTGTCCTGAATTCCATGTGTTGAAAGCTCTTATCTGTAACAATGTCTATTCTCTGTACTAGGCAGATTTGTAAGGGAGAACTAGGTCATGGTAGTGGGGGGTGGAAACATTCATGAACTAGAGGAATGCTGTGGGTTTTGTTGGTGCTATACAGCACCTTAGTTGAATATTCCCTTCCTTATAAGTCTTCTGTGGGGGAATATTTAATTTTCTACAGATGAGCTTTGGGTCTCCACTCCATTCCCTCTCATCTGCCTTGATATAATTTTTTGTTTTGGATCTTTTAATAATTGATACCTGATCTCGTTTACATCTAATGATCACACAGGCTGGTGTGCTTCTTCTATGTGGGCTTATTTACTTCCCTGCTAGATGGCAGCTTGTTTAGCTTCAAACCTTTAATACCCTAGATGCTATATCTTTTGATAGTCAGGCACCATCCTCTCTCTTCACCACATTTGCTATGCACCCATTTTGTCTTCACTGATCATGTTGAGAGTGTGAGTATCAGAGTGCCAGGTTATTAGAACAGAGTGTTCTGTGTTATGGGAGACCTTGAGTAGAGGCCCAAAGTCATGGAGAAAACAACTGGATCTGTGATTCTGTGGGGACATGGCAGAGGAGGGGGCAGAAAGGGGGAGTTGGGAGCCAATGAACTCAGGGCAAAGAAAGCAACAAGAGCGCTAAAACTGATGGTGAGGAGGGCATATAATGCCTGGTGGGGGTTGAAAAGTGCTATGTATCTGAGAGTAATTACTGAGAGCTGAAGAGAGGGTGAGCCTGATAGTGGGACAGGAGGAAAGTGAAAGGAAAGAGAGGAAAGAATAGGAGGCCAAAGCTATTTATAAAGGTGTAGTTATAGGCACGTATATATGTAAATGTACTAATTTATAATGAAAGGGAAAGAGACCAATGTACAATTATTTATAATGTTAAATATTTAGACATCAGATTTTAATTTTTAAAGTGAAAATGAGCTACTTTTAAGAGAATTCATTGATTTTATGCAAAAAGACAACTCCAATAATTACTTTTTCAAATTTAATACCAAAGCATTGCTCCTACTGCTGAAATTTTAAATTGTGTTTTTATGAAGATGTCTTCGTTACCTAGTGCTGCTGAACAAAAACACCACAATGAGCAGCATTAAACAACACACATGCATTTCCTTGGAGTTCAAGAGGCTAAAGGGCTAATTCAGGGTTTCTTTGCATTGAAAAATTAATGCCATACCTATGGCCCTCTGTTCCTGGTTATAGTTTTTCATTCATGATATCTATCTTTCTCTGCATGTGCATGCACCTGTGTCTAAATGGCTCATTTCACAATTCAAAAGTCTCTAGGTTTAGAAACTACACTATATTTTTACTGCTTCGTTAGCATCAGAAAGAAAAATAGATTCCCAGATAGGTTTGCATCAGCATACATAGCATTATTATTCCAACATACATTTGAGGTTTGAAAAAATTCAATTAATAATAAAGAATTAAAAAATGTTGCAGAATTAGATATGGCTGTAGATGTGTTTTATTTAAGCACAACTTTAAAAGGATATATACTTTAAAAATGTTAAATAATGCTCATTCCCCCATTCCTCCTTTCTTGTTAAACTGAAGCCACTGGAAGAGGGCTCCACATTTTGAATAGAACTCCCCGGGGGTTATTCCAGCAGGTCATTTTGTTGTTGTTAAGTGCAGTCAAGCTGGCTATGACCTGAGCCCCTTATTGCCCCTGCAGTGTCAGTCTGTCTCGCTTCACCAAGCAGGAACTCCTACTCCAGGGACTCTTCTTAAGTCACCTTAGGTCATTTTAGGAATCACCATTTTTCATTATCACCCTCAGCATGAAAACAGTGGCAGAACAAATAAATAATTATGCCTTTCCAAAGGAAAATATCTCTGACTGATTTCTAGGTCTCTCCATTTTGTCATTTTTTGCTTATCTGAGAAACAACTTATAAAAATGCTTAGGGTTGATTGGTGCACATATAGATACATATATATGCATACACTTGCAGGAGAATAGACTCATCAGTGTAGATGAGTTTTCTGCAGCAGATGGACTGACATGGTGGGGCGACAATGAGTTCAAGTGCAACGACCGTGAAGATGGCGTAGGATCGGGAGGTGTGTTCTGTTGTGCACAGAGACTGATGAGTCTGAACAGGCTGGACAGTCTCCAGCAAGACAAAAAGTTGAGATTTGATGTTTTGCTTCATATTTCTCCCTCAAAAAGGCAATGTAGCAAATGAAGCAAGATATCAGTATCTGCTTTGCTACATCTGAATGGTTCACACACATCCATTGTCTTTGTAAATTTACATATACATTAAAATATTATCTAGGAAAATTCTTCCTTAAGTTGAATGTTCCTCAAATATGACCCCTTTTCAACAGGTAATTTTGTACAACTCATTACCGTCCTAAAACTCCATTCTACCTGCCACAGATATATCATGCACTCACATTTAGATAAATGCATTCACCGCAGTCCAAGTGCAAATTAACTCTCTGAGTGTCCTTCCCGTGGGTTTGGGAGCATTTATGGAATCATCACATTTGGATAAGTATCTAAACCTTGGTTGCTTTCACATCCATTGTCCAACACTGAGATTTAGTCTTGTATAATTCTCATACATCATTACATAATCCCATGGGCTTGGAAACTCCACAAATGTAACAGGTTTGTGTTATTCAAACATAAAAATAATAAGAATACTGCTATTTTATTTTATGGTGGGGTAAGTAGGTGCTAGGCAATGTACTAATATCTTTATATTTATTATTTTAACCAGTTAACAGAATAATCTAAGAGATTAATGAAAAGCATTAAAATTTACAGTTTAGAGAGGAGTAAACTGAAACTATGTCATGAGAGTTCTGCTTAACTTGCTCCTAATCCTATAATTAATAAACATTTCAAGGATAAATACACACACACATACACACACTCATTCCCTGTTAACACAGCTCATGTGCAGCCACCCCTTGTCTGTTAGTGAGAGTTGCCAGAATGCTGAACAGGTTTCACTGAATTCCAGACAAAGGCATCGGAGGAAGAGAAATACAGTAATTTACTTCTGGAAATAAGCCCACGAAAACTCTGTGGATTGCAAATACCAAAAATTGATCTGGAGATGCCCTGAACATGGTGCAGAATATGTTTCATTGCGCATCTGGTTGCCAGCAGTCATGGGTAATTCAATAGCAGCTAACAAGAAGACGGCAAGGTGTGATATCGAGGCAGCCTGCGAAGTAGCCTGACTCTGAAGCACACAATACTTGCCCAATGAATGAAAATTCGACTCCATGAATAAATGCATACACTCCCAAATAAATAAATTCCTGAAGAAATCAATTTAGAGTGCTTTCTGCTCTGTTATTAACACAGATTTCTGTCTTTCTTTCAGGTTTGTCTCCTTGGAGTTCTCAGAAATCACCCAAAGTCTCAGTCCAGGATGGCTCACAATATTATTGTTTTCCCATATAGGTATGGAAAATTAGCTATGAATTAATGTTTACCTGAAATGCACAGAGCACCTTTACCCTGAATGCAGAACCCTATATGAGGGCTTAACACCCCCCAAACTGTCATTTTTTTTCAAAGCCATGTATTTAAATTATTTACAAAATTACCTTATCACCTTCAAAGTATTCTCTGTTACACTTACTGTATTTGTCAACTGATTCCATCCTTGGAAATATTTCCTCAGCTTGGATGGCTGACAGCACCTTCCTCATTCTTTTTGTTTTTGTTTGCACCTCTTCTATGTCATCAAATCGCTGCCTTTTCTTGTGCCTCTTCATTTGTGGAAACACAAAGATGCTGCACAGAGTGAGGTGAGGTGAATAAGGTGGGTGCACCCAGGAGAGTCGTGTTGTTTTTGCCAAAAACTGGTGCACTGAGATGCCCACTTAAGCAGTTGCATTGTCACGGTGGCAAACACAGGTCCCCGTCGGGCCTTTTTGTCTCACACTCTTATGCTCTTTTCAGAACCTCTAAATAGAAAGCTTGATGAAGAGTCTGACCTGGTGGAACAAACTCCAAATGCAGTATGCCCCTCACATAAAAAAAAAAAAAACAACGAGCATCACCGTGATCTTTGATTTCACTTGACAAGCTTTCTTGGGGCGAGGTGACGATGGCGTCTTCCACAGGCTTGATTGCCATATGTTTGGTTCTGTGGTCATAAGAACAGCACCAGGTCTCCTCCCCAGTAATGACCTTCGGAGCTGTTCTTTCAAAGCAAGGCCTATTTCCAGTCGATTTTCTTTTTCCCTGTCAGTCAGAACCCGAGGCACAAAGTGCGCAGTGACCCTTCTCATTCCAAAGCTTCTGGTAAAATTCACTCATCTGAGCTCCAATAGCGTGCAACTCACTTCCCCCATTTCTTCAGTGGCCCATACTCAGTCTTCCAGCACAAGCGATCACATTTTGTCGACATTTTCACCCATTCAGGAAGCTGACGGACATCCGGAACGGGGTTTATCATCAGTCAGCATTTCACCTTTTTTGAAATGAGAAAACCACTTATACCTTGATTTTATCCCATAGCACTGTCCTTATAAGCTGTATCCAACATCACAACAATTTCTGTGGCAGTTTTTCCAAAAAGGAAACAAAATTTCACAGCCACACACTGTTCTCTTAAATCAGCCATAACCAAAAAATGAGGCTCGAATGGATCTGCTTTTAAGGAAAAATTCACTGTGATCAGAGAGGACCTTCCCAGGAGATGCCACTAGGTGCAACAACTCAGAGTGAGTTGCTGAATGCTTGTCTAGTGGGAAAATACATATAATGAAAGCTCCATCCAGAGGAGATTTTTTTTCCTGATTTGTTTTGTGTGTGTGGTGTGTGTGTTTGGAGACACACCCCCATAATTATCCTGAATATTTCTTTATTTCTACCAGACTCCTCCAGTTCCATGCTAGCTTAGTTCTTTTTCTACTTTATTGTCCATCAATTGTTTACATTATAACATGTTTAATATGATTACATTAAAGTTTAGCTTTTTGAATTTCAAATGAGGATTTTTTTTCTTTGTTTAAGAAAATCTGCTTTGGACATATAATTTTTTGACTTTCAAGACTTCTCTTAAGTAATTATTCATTATTTTGTCTTAAAATATTTCCACCAAAATTTCAATGTCTCTAATTAAATAAGAAAAAGATCCTTATACTGTCATATAAAGATTTATTATGCTGCTTTAGTATTTTAACATAAGAAGGGCTTATATAAACAGAAGTTTGTTTCCTTTTCCACAGGGTTTCATTGTGGGTCAGTGGTTACTCTGTTCAAATCCATCAGGGTTATACATAAGTAAGACTGGGTTAATATTAAGCAACTGTACCCCAAATACCACAAGATATTTGTAGATCTAATGGAGGAATTCAGAAAAACACATTTTTAAGGTCAACGCTAAAAGAATAAGTTAGACTTCTGTGTCAGTCATATAATCTCCTGTCAACTTATGGGAAGGGGTGGATTCTAGCCTGTCAATCAGATCAGAGCCAATAATGCCTCTGCATTGGCAGGGCTTTCTCGTGAGGAGTCTGGGAACTCCTGTCCTCCTCCCTGGTGATGGGACACATGCCGCCTCTGCTTCACATTCCTGGTCACATGGAGCTGCACTGATGGAGCCAGAACCCTGCAGCTGGAGGGGCCACAGGGAGACCCCTGCCAGTGCTCAGATGCTTCTACTGGATCCACAAGGCTTTCCACCCACTGGCCTGTGACCTTCCTATGCTTGACATCATTGCATGCATTGCATGAGCCTGAAGAGGAATTTATAGACTGGTATCAGGCATATGAGCTATATCAGGCTTATTATAAACTTGATCTTGACTGGACTGGGATGTTTTCTTAATATACAATTATTCTTTGATATAAAGCTCAATCTTACATATGTATGACTATCTCTAGATTCAACTCAGACTAACACAGCTTCTGTACATCAGCAATGATATATTTGAATAGGAAACTCATGGGAAAAATTACAATAGCATCTAAAAGAATAAAATAACTAGGAATAAATTTAATCAAAATGTGAAGTACTTATAGAATGAAAATTATTTCAAGAACCTGTTAAAAGAATTTTGAAATACCTAAGTCAATTGAAAGACATTCTGTATTCATGGATTCAATTCTTAATATTGTTAAAGATGTCAATACTACTCAAAGCAATCTATGGATTCAATGCATTCTTTATCAATATTCCAACTTTCTAGTAGAAATATAGCAATCAAATTTCAGATTTATATGGAATAGCAAGAGGACCCATGAAAAACTCATTGCCATTGAGTTGGCTTTGACATTCAGTGACAATTTAAGACAGAGTAGAGCTGCACTTATGGCTTTCTGATATTGTAACTCTTTTAAAACAGTAAGTAGTCTCATCTTTCTTTAACACAGCCATTTTGGGTTTCAGTTAGAGGCATACTTGTAACCCATTACATCAGCAGGGCTCTGTAAGGGTTGAGACAATTTTTAAAGAAGAAAAAATAGGAAGACTTACAATTCTTGACTTCAAGGCATACTGCACAGTTCCAGCAATCAAAAGAGTCTGGCACTGATGAGTTAACAGACACATAGACCAATGCAATAGTTTTGAGAATACAGAAATAATGCATCATCAGTCAAAGAATCTTTAATGAGACTCTGAAAATGTATGTAATGGAGGAAATCACAGTCTTTTTCAAAAATTGCACTGGATATCGACATAGAAAATAATGAAGCTGATGTCATACATTACATTAAGTACAAAAATAAATTAAAAACAGATCAATGACATAAAGGTGCAAAATAATATAACAAATTTCTAGAAGAAAATCTAGGCATATGGTTCCAGGACCTAGGTTAGAGCAAGGGGTTCTTGGATTAAACACCAGAAGCACTAACAAAAAGATAAAATAGATATATTGGACTGCAACAAAGATCTTAATAACAGTGGGAAAAATACTCTATAAAATGGAAGAAAATATTTGGGAAAAAATCAGATAATGGTATAAAATCCAGAGTATATAAGGAATTTACATATCAATAGTGGCAATAACAAAGGCAATACTATGGAAAAGGGCTTCAATATATGTTTAAATAAGAAAGATATATAAGCATGTGGATGAATCCTTACCGCCAGCATGGGCAGTGAATTATTTAATGTGACTCTTCCAGCCTAAGTCTCTAACTCCTACCAAATAACCTTTCCCTGCATGAGTCTGATAAAAAGGTGGGAGAAGATCCTGATAGGATTCACTTCTGAGTAATTGTGAACAAGATTCCCTGGAGTGCCATCCAACTGTGTATAAAATGAGCACTCTGAGAAGCAGGAGGGGGGATCTCATTACTCTCAAAAACCAGAAGTGGAATTCATCTTCTGGACCCAAGATCCCCAAGCAGTGAACCTCACGATTCAGATGACGGTGATACCATCTGAGGAAGAGCAGTGGAACCAGGTGCCAAAGTATGACTGTGATTTCCCAACCCTGGAGCAAGGGAAGCTGCTTTTGTGCAGGTGGCTGGCTTGTAGAGTGGGGTGTCTCTGGACAGGTGTTTCAGGAAGATGAGTTTGCTGACTCACTGAGTTTGAGCTGAATGCTGTAGGTTAAATTACAGCAGAGTGATATGTCCCTTGGGCATTTATTTGCTGACCTGTAACTTTGTAACATATCCTGAAAAACAACTACCCTGTGCATTACTTATTGACATTACAATGTGTTAAGTTCCTTAATAAACCCATTAATCATGAATTTTCTGAGTTTCTGTGTAGCCATTGCAATGGATGTAAGAACCTAGAGGTAAATAGAGAACATTAATTAAAGCAACATATCACCAGTAGGTATTAAGGACCTAAAAATCAAAATTTCAATGAAATACATCTTCACAACACTAGAATGACTACTATTAAAACACACACACACATAAACAACGACAACGAGTAGCAAGGCTTGGTAGGAAGGTGAAAAATTAGGAACAGTTACCCATGGCTGATGGGAATGTAGAATGCTATAGCTTCTGTGAAAAACTTTGGGCTGGCCTCATAAAGTTAGTCTATGATCCAGCAAGTTCACTGCTAAATGTACACCCAAGAGATGTTAAAGCAGCAAAACAGATATATGTGTATCCATATTTATTGCAGCCATAATCACAATGTGTGGATAAAGAAAATTTAGTACATACATATAATGGGATATTACTTTTATATGAAGAGGAATGAAGTTATTATACATTGAACAGCATGAAAGAATCATGAAATTATTATTATGAATGAAGTGAGGCAGACTCAAAAGGGCATAAATTGAAGGATTCTACGTTAAATAATAAAATCAGACAAAAATATAAACATCAATATCTCTTGTTATATAAGAATGGGAGAGATGGATAAAAAGGGAGTACTGGTTTAGTAATTGGTGAGCTATTTACAATATTATATACATGATCATTTGCACAACAGAATTGATTTAAATATTATGATTAAAGTACTTGCATAAAACATATTAAATTGGATTATAAAAGGAATTATAGCAATACAAATTGGTCAATATTGTGCTTTATATGTTTTTACAAGTATGAAATATTAAACATTAATGTCTAAAAAGTATGGTGACATATTTAAATTCCAGTAATATATCAAAAATTTTTGTGAATGATTATAATTTTTGCATACATTTCCTTAATGAACCTTTTGAGTAAATTTTACTAGACCATGTGACTTTTGGTGTAATTCTCATGTAAAATCAAAATTCTTAATCTGCTTTTATACTTTTTGATAAATTACTCTAACACTCATAATTTGAAGTATGTCATTGCATAATTATTTTGCATTGTTTTAATAGTGGGCATATTTTACTAGCTTTCTTTAAAAATAAACTTTATCTTTTTCAATTATTATTTAAAAAACCAATATTTTCTTAATTGATATAAAATATATTTACCTGTTGTTAGGTGCCAAAGAGTCAGCTGCAATTTGTACAACAGACAGGGCACTGGCTAGTCTGCACTCAATATTGCTTTGCTTTAGCCCATTGTTGCAGCCTCTGTGTCACTCCATTCCCTTGAGGAGCTTCCTTTATTCATCAAGGTAGATATTCTTTTTCAGGGACTGAGTTCTGCTGACAACACCTTCAAAGTATGTGAGACAAAGTTTAGCTATTCTTAATTTTTTAATATAAATCATTTTATTGGGGGCACGTACAGATCATATATCAATCCATACATCAATTATATCAAACACATTTGTACATATGTTGCCATCATTTTCAAAACATTTTCTTTCTACTTGAGCACTTGGTATTAGCTACTCTATTTTCCCTCCACCACCTTTCTGTCCTCATAGACCCTTGATAAAGGATAGATTGTTATTATTTTCATATCTTACACCATCTTTTGTTTCCCTTCACCCACGTTTCTGTTATTTGTCCCTTTCGGACAGTTTTCTCTTTCTTCCCCCACCTTTCCCCTAGCTTCATTATATTGCTACTCCCATTACTGTTCTGGGAGAATTCGATTCCATTTGTTGAGAGCTCTTATCTCTATGAGTGTACTTGCTTCGGCCTACCTCAGCGGTTCTCAACTTGTGGGTCACAACCCCTTTGGGGGTTGAACAAAACTTTCACAGGGGTCGTCTAAGACCATCAGAAAATACCCGTTTCCGATGGTCTTAGGAACTGAGACACTGCTCCTCTATCCTCAAGGCGGGTCTCCCCATATGCAGATACATCCACATATGAGTACTCAGCATGAAGACTGCTACCCATGCTACACCATACTTCAAGAAAAAATTTCATTTATTTGTAATTAGAAATAAATATTTCACAATATATAATTACATATTGTTTTGTGATTAATCACTATATTTTAATTATGTTCAATTTCTAACAAAGAAAATCCATCCTGCATATCAGATATTTACACGATGATTCATAACAGTAGCAAAATTACAGTTATGAAGTAGCAATGAAAATAATTTTATGAAAAAAAAGAAAATAATTTTATGGCTCAGAGTCACCACAACATGAAAAACTGTATTAAAGGGTTGCGGCATTAGGAAAGTTGAGAACCACCGATGTAGCTGAATTTGTAAGGTAGACCTGGGGTCCTGGTAGTGGCAAGGAGGAAGCATTAAAGTATTAGAAGAATTTTGTGTGTTTCATCAGAATTTTGTGTGCTATATTGCACCCTGGCACACTTGTTCCTTCCTTTTGGTCCTTCTGTGAGGGGATGTCCAATTGGGTGAGGGGCTGTGGGTCTCCACTCCAAACCCCCTAGTTAACATCAATATGGTTGTTTATTCTGGATCTTCTGATGCCTGATATCTGATCCTATTGACACCTCATGATTACTTAAGCCGGTGTGCTTTTTCCATGTGGACTTTGTTGCTTCCCTGCTAGATGGCTGCTTGTTTAACTTAGAGCCTTTAAGGCCCCGGGAGTCAAGTAAGGTAAACACAAAAAGGACAAGTACAACAAGAGTCCACTGAGGTAAGCTTCAAAAGCACAATGGGCATAGAGAAAAAGCTACCAAATGCATAAATTCATGGGGTGAGGTCCTCTGACAGGGGTCAGACCCAACCCAGGGATGCATAAGGCAGCCAACTAAAAAGGAGGGGGTGGGAAAGACGAGGTTCGAGGGGGGAACAGGCCACTAATTCAGCCCACGGGGAGGGTATTGTTTATGTCTCCACACAAAAGGGAGAGAGGGACCAATCCTCATATTTGTGTGCCAAGCCTTGAGTGAAACATACCAACATGGAGCAGTGAACTTACCGAGGACTGCGGGGCCACCCCTATCCCAGCCACCTCGACCCAACTCCCCAGAAGAAAGCATTACAGAGGACAGCACTGAAGATACAGCCCAGGGAGAATGTCAGGTGTGTCCAAAGCACACAGGAGCAAACTAAGAGGGAGAGGGAGAGAGAGAGAGGCATTTTGGCCTATCAAGCCTCCAGGACTACACTCTTGCTTTGCACAGCCAAGGCACAGAGAGAACCTTAGGGTTGGCCTCACCATGAGACATGACATCCTTCTCAATATACCATGGTGCTACAGTGGAAAGCAATGAAGACACAGTGAGGGAATTGTCCCCAGTCTGATCCACATACCCACCCACTCACTCATGGGGTCAAAACAAGAAGGGAGCACAGCAGAGCATCAAGAGAGCAAAGCAACTAAGTCCCCAAGGGATCATCAAAATAGACTTTGGAATATTTTGTCTGAAGGCAGGGTTCGGCACCTCATCATACCTGATTGGAAAACATTCCTAAGTGTCAGCAGACAGACTTGGAACTATTTACTTTCTTCTCTCTCTCTCTCTCTCTCTCTCTCTCTCTCTCTCTCTCTCTCTCTCTCTCTCTCTCTCTCTTTCTCTCTCTCTCTCCCTCTCTTCTTTATGTATATCTGTATAAGATAGGCAGGATAAACAACCCTGAATAGAAATGGGATCAACAGTTCTGGGGTGGGGGACATGGCATAGAAGGAGAGGGGAACCAACAAACTCAGGGACAAGGGAACAACAAGGGATCTAAAATTGATGGCAAGGAAGGTGTAGAATGCCTGGTGGGGTTTGAGCAAGTACAATATAGCTGAGAAGAATTACGGAGAGCCTAATGAAGGTTGAACGTGATAGTGGAATAGGAGGAAAGTAGAAGGAAATAGAGGACAGAAGTAGGAGGCAAAAGACATTTATAATATAGACATATAGGCATGTATAAATGTAAATATATTAATATATAAGGATAAGGATGTAGGTCTATGTTCATATAGTTATATGTTCAGTATTAAGGTAGCAGATGGACTTTGGGCCTCTAACTGAAGTCCTCCATTAACATAAGAACATTTTGTTCTAATAACCTGGCATTCTGTGATGCTCACCTTCCTGACATGATCACTGAAGGCAAAATGAGTGCATAATCAAAGGTGGTGAAGAAAGTTTATGGTGCCCAGGTATTTAAAGATATCCTTACTGTAAGGAGCATTCTGCCTGAGGTTCTTCCAAGACAGATTCTGAAAGTCCAATGTATTTCCAATATTCTTAGCCAACACTGTAATTCCAATGCATCAGTTCTTCTCTCATCTTCCTTTGTCATAGTCCAACTTTCACATGCCTATCCGGTGATTGAAAATACCATGACTTGGGTCAGTTGTACCACAGTTGTCAAAGTTACATCTGAGTTCTTCAACACTTTAAAATGCCGTGTGCAGCAGATTTTCCCAATAACATGCTTCAATTTGATTTCTTGATTGCTACTTCATGAGCATTCACTGTGGATCCAAGCCAAATGAAATGACTGACCACTTCAATCATCTCTCCATTAATCGTGATGTTGTCTATTCACCTGTTTTTGAGGATTTTGATTTTCCTGACTTTGAACAATAGTCCATACTGCATGCTGCAGTCCTTGATTTTCCTCAACTCTTTTGAGTCCTCTTAATTTTCAACAAGCAAGGTTTTGTATATCAAAGGTTCTCTAATACACTTTCCTATAATTCTGTCATATTCTTATTCATATACTCCCAATTCTCAGATTATTTGCTCACCATACAAAGTGAATGAATATTGTGAAAGGTTCAACCCTGACACACACTTTCCCTGATTTAGAATCATGTGGTATTCCCTTGATTTACTCATATGGACTATGCAGAGGTAATCATGAACACAATGAAATGTTCTGGAATTCCAATTTCTTTCAGTTTTATCCATAGTTTGCTGGGATCCACCTACTTGAATACCTTTGTATCATCAATAAAACTCAAGTAGCCATTTTTCTGGCATTCTTTGCTTTCAGCCAAGATCATCTGACAGCCCTTCTTTTGTGAATCTGGCCTGTTTTCCTGGCAATTTCCTGTCAGTATATTGCTACATCCATTTTTTAAATTACCTTCAGGAAAATTTGCTTGCATATGCTATTAGTGGTATTGTTCAATGGTTTCTACCTTCAATTGTATCACCATTCTTTGGAATGGGTACAGATACGGATCTCTTCCAGATGGGTGGCCAGGTAACTGTTTTACAAATTTCTTGGAAAATATATATAAGAGCATCTAGGGGTTCTTCAGCTTGTTGATAAAGTTCCATTGGTATTTTATCAATTCCTAGACCTCAACATTTGTTTTTAACCAACTTGTTCAGTGCAGCTTGAACTTCTTCCTTCATTATTACCAATTCTTGATCATATGCTACCTTTTGAAATGGCTTAGTTGATATAAAAATGTGTTTAGTGCCTAATATATCCTGAAACCGTGGATAAGTGCTGTCCTGACAATCGAAATTCTGCTGCTTTAAATCTAATAGCAGCTTTGAGGGATTAAAAAGATGCAGCAGTATGTTTTTGAAAGTATTTACATCTTTAAAAACATTTGGGGGAAGTTCTAAGTGAGTCTGACTCATTTAGGAATTCTTGTGTATGCAAATAACAACACAAATTCTTCTAAATGGCATTGGATAAAACAATCCTGGTCTGCCCCACGGGCCGTACTGTCTAGTGAGTAATATAGGCGCATCCCAAAGGTAGACTTATTTTTACAGAGCACACACAGGTTGCAGGATTACAGGGTATTTGAACCTACGGTAATCTGTAAACTTAGTGATGGCGACCTTAACTGCCCATATTTACACAGGCTTCTGAAAGCTAAGCAGGCAACTGCTTCCTCAAAAGCATCTCATAGCTAAAATATTTTTTATCAAGTTACCAATAAATATACCTGAGAGTTAAGATATTTGCTTAGTGTTTAACATCATCATCATGCAGTGCACTTGTGTGCATTGAGATAGGATAAAAGTTTTTTCTGTTTACTGAACTCAACTACAACTATAGTTTAGCACATCCTCAAGTATGTTTTGATAAAGCAATTTATTGAAAAAGATTGTGGTAAGCATATCTGAAAGATGGTGAGCGCTGCAGAAAGAGCATCAATAGACTTTGGAGCTCTAAATTGGTTGACCTCCCTCACATCCTCAGTGCTTCTGTCCCTCCTGTACAATTCTGGACAAGCACAGACCACATGACAGATTGTACAGTCAATGAACTGGCGCACTCTGTGGCCTGTGGTAAAATTATTCTTTATCAAATCAGTTCCTTTTAAACTTGGCTTTCACAGTTGTCCTTGAGTCATGACAGCTGTCATTCGCAATCCAGCAGCAAACATTATCCATCTTCAAAGTCACTATAGGATTGAACATTTCATTTTGCCTGTAGATGCTGTAGAATAGTTATAAAGAGGATATAAAATATTTTTACAAAGGAAAATGCACATTTTAGGGCTTCAAAAGTTCTACAATAGTAAATTTAATGGTATTTTACTATATTAGTTATGGTAAGTAGAACTTTTTAATTTTATACTCCTGTTTTTTATTCTTTTGTAATTCTATATTTAGTCATAAGTTTCATATAATTACTATTTTGATAGTTGACCTTACTAATATAATATCATATATTAAATAGTTTTATCTGACATATCTAGATTTATAGTATTCATTGTAGACAAGTTCATTTTAATGGAGTCATTCTCAAAAAAACTGATAAGAAAACATCGTTGAGAAAATCCTTGGGAAGATAATTCAAACAGTAAAGGAGGAAAACTTGAAAGAGCACAATTCACCTGTAATATGCATATATTTGTCTTGGGAAGCTATTCCCCTATTTCATGATAATAAATGTTCAACCACATTTTGAAAAGTTCATGAAATTAATAAACCAGCATGACTTCCTAAGTTTTTATTGTCCAATTAGAAATTAACCCAATAAAACAATACATAAATTTAAAAATTGATATGTGCTTATATTTATATGTGAAAATAACCAACAGTGCTATTGTTGAAATCAGTATTGTTATTTGATAAAGAAGACTTTTTGTGCAAAAGAATATTTTGTTAGTAAAAATAAGCATAAGAAATGAGAAAAATATATCTAAAGTCAATAGAAGATGCTCTGATTTTAATTGTTAATATCTCATGTGAAAAAACAAACTAAATACCCTAGAATTTCTATAACTAACAATAAAATCCTTCTATTTAACTCAGATTTTACCTTTTTGAATTTAACATATCATACTTGATATTGTTACTATTCTCCAAAAAAAGTAATTGATAATATGACATTTTAGCAACATCTTGATTTAAACAAGGATTTAGAAGATTTACAATCTCGGTCTTCTAAAATGTTGTTAATCTTTTGAGATTTTTTTTACAACTTCCTCCTCCTTGTTTCATTAAATATAATTTTCTTTTTCTTTTACATTGTTGGACATTGGTTCAAAAGTACACATTTAATACTTGCAAGAAAATTTTTTATTATTTTCCGTCTTGAGAGAAAACCATTTTCATTCAAGAGAGTGGATTCTGTGTTTATTATTGTGGTAAACAGAGGAAAGTGTGTGTATGTATGTTTGCATATATATAATATATAATAAAACATTTGTAACTTTGATCCTTTTCTGTGTAAAATTAAGACACATTAATTACATTCACACTTATGCAAGCCACAAAATGGATTTTTTTCAGCAGCAGTTGAGTAAATATTCTTTAATGAATATATTATATGAAGAATCTGTGGCATGAATTTTATGAGAGAATAATTGAATTCTGGGTAAATATTATCTCCCAAACCCATATTAAATTCTTTTAAAATAATTATTTTATCTTCTGTAATCAAGCCTAGATCCCAATATCCAAGGACAAAGTTATCATTTTAAGTAGAGGTCTGGGATTAATCACATGCATTATTAAAAGGCAAGCATTACTTTATTTTCACGGTAACTATAATTTACTATGCACTAATATCCTCTTTTGGATGTCATCTTTGTTTTTTAGTGGGCATGTTTCATTGAGAAACGTCCATAATAGTTCAGTGGGTTAAGCATATGGGCTTCATCATCTTTAATATT
Source organism: Tenrec ecaudatus (assembly GCF_050624435.1). Lineage (NCBI taxonomy): Eukaryota > Metazoa > Chordata > Mammalia > Afrosoricida > Tenrecidae > Tenrec > Tenrec ecaudatus. The sequence goes on from NC_134540.1 coordinate 33,380,469, forward strand.
TAAAGCAGCTGCCATTTTGATGAATGGAGATGTATTCCAGTTTATCGTATAGAAAGAATACTCAAGTTCCTTTTAACATTTTAAGAAGAGAAAGAAAATGCAGTCATCTGTGTTTTATTGGTTCAATCTATTAAATTATAGGAAAATGAATATCTTTGACTCATGTACTGATGTGACTAAACAGGTAATCACAATAATTTTATTTCTTCTAACTGTCTAGTCTCAAGAGTATTGGTAACCCAATGTTAAATCCTACACTACTAACCAAAATATAGGTAATTGGGATCCAGCAGCTTCTACATAGGACACATATGCAGTATTTGGTTTCCATGAAGAAATGAAATCTTTGACAACTTCAAACTTTTCTCTATTCATCCTGATATTGCTTATTCATCTAGTTGTGAAGATTTTTGTTGTCTTCATAAAAAACGTACACAATATACAATTTTACAATATTTGGTCTTCATCAAGGAGTGCTTCTAATGCTCTTTGCTTACAGCAAATCAGCTGTGTCATTTGCATATCATTTTTGAAAGTGATATTGTTACCATTAGATGTCTTCAAGTTGACTCTGATCTATACCCTTCAAATTTACAATAGAAAGAAACTGCAAGGTTCTACACGACACTCCCAATTCCTGTTAGGTCTGAGCTCCTTCTTTCAGCCTCTACATGAATCCAGATTGTTGAGTGTCTTCATCTCGCTGAGACTCGCTACTGAGGATGCCGTCCTTTTCAAGGTTTCAGTTTCTAATAACAGCACAGTTGTGTTCGATGAAGCCACTCACTCCATCCTCATTCCTAAGGAACATTCTGACTATACTTCCTTCAAGACTCATTTGTTTGCTCTTCATGCTTTGTTCATTGTCTTTACTACCAGCATAATTCAGATACACCAGGTCTCCTTTCTTCCACCATATTCATTGTCTAGCTTTTGGATGACACATGTGGTGACTGAAAATGTCATAGTTGGATCAGGCACTCTTTAGTCTTTAAAGTTACTTATTTGCTGTGTGTGTGTGTGTGTGTGTGTGTGTGTGTGTGTGTGTGTGTGTGTGTGTGTTTAAGAGGTCTTGTGCAGCAAATTTTATTCGAAGAAATATCTTGTTAGAATTCTTGAATGATACTTATACTTGCATGAGCATCAATTGTGGCTCTAAGCACAATACATCTTGACAACTTCAATCTTTTCTCCTTTCATTATTATGGTATTGGTCTGTGGTGAGAATTTTTTTTACACTGAGTTATATTCCATACTGAAAGCAGAAGTCTGATCTTCAATAGGAAATGCTTAAAGTTTTCTAGGAGCCCTGCTGGCATAGTGGTAACATATTGGTACGCTAACCGCAAGTTCAAAACCACCAGCCACTGTAGGAGGAAGATAGGGATATCTTCTCCCATAAAGAGTTACAGTCTCAGACACTCAAGAGTCACTAGGAGTTGGCACTGCCATTTCATAGAGTCACTAGAGGTTGGCACTGCAGATGAGTGTTCTTTTTAAGTATTCTTGACGTCCAGCAAGCAAATTTATTTTGTCTGCTTATTGAAGGCTGGTAATGGGTCTTTCTAAATTCCTAATCCTATGTTTCCAGCTAAATGCCCAGCTTCTCAAATTATTCACTCAGAATACACACTTATAAGTATGGTGAAAGGATACATTTCTGACATGTGTACTTTCTTATGTTAAATGTAGAGTAGGTACTTGTTTTGTTGAGCAACTGCCCTTGGTTCGTGGACATGTTCTATATGAGCACAATTGCGAGTTTTAAAATTCTCATTCTTTGTAATGTTATCCATAGTGAATTTAATTTATTTGCATAGACAATAAAATGATTCTGTTAATTTAATGCAGCATTTTTATTTGAAATGATTATGGTTATTGAGCATGGATTAGGAAGAAGACAAATTCCCATTAATACATATATCAGTAGATATGAGGATGGAGAATGGGACCCTAGAATCCTCCTTGGGAATGAGGATGGAGGATGGGGCACTAGTATCTATGCCCAAGGGCTAGAGAAAACAACTAGATTGTAAAATATTAAATGTTTGCAAATATACTCTCTGAGCTAATGTATTAGGGGACAAGAGGGGGGAGTAAACACTGAACATTAAATTAGCTGAAGCTGAATTTTATCCAAAAATCCAATGTCTAAAACAAAGAGAGGACAGTAGAAGGTGGAAACTAAAAGCCCCAGGGGATTCATCATCTTTTTAACATGATGTTTAATTAATTTAATAGAATAAATAGAAGGAGTTCTGCTGCTGCCGCGGTTAAAGCGCAGGCTATAGTCCATGGATAGGACCCTTCTAGCCACAAAAACTTTAAGTGATACGTTATCATTGTGGACTTTGTATCACTTGGGAGGGCAGTTTCTATGAACGGACAGAAGTAGCATGGGATTAAGACCTGTTCTTAGTAGTGGGCATGAATCCAACCACTTGCTGTGTTTCTTGCATGGCACTGTTACGATGCCACCTTAGTACAGGGGTACCTTTAAACACCATTCCTTGTCTTCCTTTGATATGTAATGAAACCACCACAGAATTCTAATATGCATTGCCTCCATTGAGAGCTACACTTCTATTTCTTGATTTCCTGGTAGCTGCAGGAAGACCTGCTGTAACTTGGATGTTTTGGGCTCCTGGCTCAGCACAGAGCATGAGACTCCCTTCTACATGACCTTTAGACCCAAGAGCACTTCCTCCACAGAAACCTTTCTTTGGTTCCATGGGGTTCTGAGGGACTCGGTGCATTTTTGTTTAAAGTGTCTCAATGTCGTCTATGTTGTTACAAGTAATGATGTTCGTATCAGGAATGTGTTACAAAGTAAGGAAGAGCGTTATAGTGAATGACTGGCTCCACTCCCTGGGACTTGTCATTGTGAGGTGCTGTCTTCGGGACTGGAATTTACGGTGGTCTTTTCGCAGTGAGCAAACCACTGCCCAGGCCAGCCTCCTCTTCATTAGTTGTCATCCTTGCAGATTGTCTCAATCCATCTAATTGAGGGCTTTCCAATTTTTTGTTGATCCTCTCTACTTTTTGAAAAATAATGTTCTCTTCTAACAATTGGTCTTTCTGAAGACACGTCCTTTTATACTGGGAAACAGTTATTGGTTGTTTGCTACATGCACTTATGATTCCAAATGAGTCTGAGACGGTAAGGTTTTACAGGATTTATCTTCTGGAACCGCTAGTGGTTTCGAACTGCTGACCCTGCACACCACACGCCAATACCTAACTACTACACCACCAGTGCTTCATATACCCCGGAAACTCATGTATTTTCTCCCCCTCCTTTTTAGTGGGCTACTATATATATGTACCCCACATGTATCCCTGAGTTTAGTCTTGCCCCTGCCATATTACCTGGACCTCTACCCAGGGACATATGTGTACAGTAGCTTCTTCCCCATATGCCTCTTTTGAATTTTTTTTTTTTTTGCTTACCTCAGCGGACTCATGTAGTTCTTGTCCTTTTATGTTTGGCTTACTTCAGTTAGCATGATCTCCTCCAATTCTTCCCATGTAGCGATGTGCTTCATGCGTTCATCACTGAGCTTCAGGAATGCATAGCACTCCATTGTATGTATATACTAGCGCTTTTTAATCTATTCGTCTGTTGGTGGGAATGTGGGCTGTTTTCAAGTCCTTGCAATTGTGAACTGTGTCGCGATGAACTTTGCGGCACGGATGTCTGGCCATGGTTTGTTTATTGTCTCTTCTGGGTATATGCTCAGTAGAGGGAATGCTGGATCATATGGTAGCTCAATTTCCAACTGTTTTAGATATCACCAAATTGATTTCCATGATGGCTGTACATACCTACAGGTCCACCAGCAGTGGAAAAGAGTTCCTATCTCTTTGCCTCTCCTCTGACACTGTTACTTTCTGATTTCTTGAATTGGGCTATCTTTGAGGGTGTTACATGGTATTCCAGAGTTGTTTTTATTTCCATTTCTCTTATGGCTAGAGATCTAGAACATTTTCTCATATATTTATTGGCCATTTGGATTTCTGCCCTTGAGAAACTCCTGCTCAGGTCCATTGCCCACCTCGTGAGTGGACAATTTTTTTTATTATTGTAAGTTAGCAGAATATTGTAGATTTTATCAAAATGAAAGGCCTTTATCTGATGTGTCATTGCTAAAGATGTTTTCCCATTCTGTAGTCTCTCTTATTACTCTCTTGGTGAATTCTTTCGATGTACATAAGTGTTTTATTTTCAGTATGTCCCATTGGTCAATTTGTGCCTCCTCCGTGTTGGTGTCCTTTCAGATTTCTGATAGCCTGTGTAATCCCTGTGCCAACGTTCTCAGGTTTGACCCAATTCCCTCATTGATGGCCCTAATAGTTTGGGGTTTTAGCTCAAGGTCTGTGATCCACCTTGAGTTTATTCTTGAGCATGGAGAGAGATAAAGGCCTTGCTTCATTGTTCTGCAACTATGTATTCATTTTTTCCAGCACCATGAACTGAAGAGGGCATCCATTTCCCATTTGATATTTTTGAGGCCCTTATCAAAGATCAGTTGTCTGTATGCTGATGATTTTATTTCTGGGTTTTCAATACTTTTCCATTGGTCTTAATATCTATCGTTATACCATTACCACACTGTTTTGACCCCTGTGGCTGTATAGTAGGTGCTAAAGTCAGGTAAAGCAAGCCCTCCAACTTTGCAAGCCTAAATCTTCTAGCTATTGTTTCTTTCTTTTTCCCCCAAATTTTGCATTTCAATCACCAACAATTTTCAGTAAATCTTGAGTGCATGTCTGATCAATATCAGACTAAAGACACTGGTAGACTTCTTAAATATCTGCATCATTAGTTTTAATGAAACGTATACTTGAAAACTAATTGTATTGATTGGATTTCCTTGTATGCTGGTATGTATTAGCCTATCACAGACAGCAGAGTGCATCCAGATAGATCTGGAAGTGTTCTTTTTTGGAGGTGAATACAGCTCCATGCCTCTTCATTTGTCATTCCTAGCATTGTTGGCTATATGATTTTTTTCACTCAAAATGGCCAATCCCAGTCCATTTCAGGTCACTACCACCTAGACTATTGATCTTAATGCCTATTTAATTTTTCACAACTTCCAATTTTCCTAGATTCATTCTTCTTATATTCCAAGTTCCAATTATTAATTGATGTTTGTAGTTGTTTATTCTCATTTTGAACCATGCCCCTTCAGCAAATGTAGATCTTGAATCATTTTAATTGTTGCCCAATCAGCTTTGAGAAGGCATTTTCCCCAGTCATATCTCGAGTGCTTTGAGACCTGAAGAGCTCAGATTCTTGCACAATCTCAGAAATTGTTCTGCTGCTGCTTATGAGCGTTTCAGTAACTGACGAGTTGTTATGCTATCCACAGGGTTCCCAGTGGCGAATTCCTCTGAAGTGGCCAGCTCATTACTTCACCATCGTCTAGAGTCTTAGTCTGGAAACGCTGAGGAAACCTGCTCCCTTTGGGTAACACTACGGCATTTGAAATACCAGCGACATGGGTTTCAGCAGCACAACAACACACAAGCCATCGCCATAAAACAAAATAAAAGACACATGGTTGGTTTTGGTAATCCATGGTACATTGATATTACTTTTTTATAAAACAGACTACTATTTGCTAGCCAACCTACTATAAACTCACTGTGTTTGCCTCATCAGTCAATTCAATCTAAATTCCCCTAAGTGAGGAACTTTGATGGAGCAGTGGATACAGCACAGGGATGGAGTGGTACTTGGGCTACTAACACAACCCACTCAAATCTGGTTCAAAGCCCATCGCTGTTCCCTGGGATAAAGATGAGGCTTTCTGCTCTTGAGAAGACTGAAACATTGGAAATGTCCAGCAGCAGTTCTACTCTGCCTGTAGGGTCACTATGAATCAGAATTCTCTTAATGGCATTGTTTGTATGGCGGTGGGAGGGGGGTGGGGTTTCTCCATTCAAACTAGTTTGCAGTTGAAGTAATTTGAGCAGGATACATATGCTTACCATGAAGGTCATCTATGGTGGAAGAATGGAAATATATTTTAGTGTGTATTAGCTAACTATACCCTTGAAGTTTTCAGATAAAGGAAAAAAGCTGGGTAAGATCAGAAAGTTATTTGTGGCTGATCATGTAGCAGTTGCTGATCATCTAGCATAGCTCTAGTTAATCCTTAAAACCAATATATAGATTAGTTTTCACTTTTTCAATTTTGTAGAAGAATATGTAGTTTTTCAAATTAATGATTCATTAACTAATCTCAGATATTAGAGATTATATCCTTCTTTTAAATTTCATCCTTAGGTTTTGTTTGTTTGCTGACATATAATTAAAATCTTTCAAAATAATGTTATACTTGATCAAGTACTGAAATCTAAGACTATAAATACAGAATAGTAGAAAATTAGATAGAAGCATGCTGCTTGAAGAAAATTAATAGGGATTTATTCTTTATGATATGTATCTGTGAGGCTAAAATAAGTATTTCTTATACTGAAGATGCTACATTTTGGTATCAAATTCAATACTCTTAAACTAATAGTGTGTGAAACTTGTCTGAATGTTTAAGGACTATTTTATAAATGCTATTGCCATTGTCTGTTAAATTGAGATGAAATCATCAAAATCCATTGTCATGAAGTTGAGAATGATGACTTGTGACCTTACAGAAATGAATAAAGATGTCCGACAGGGCTTACAAGACTGTAATCTTCATGAAAACAAACTGCTTTATTTTGCTGAGAACAAGAGGATGGAAATTACCAAATTCTAATTCTTTCAGCATATATCCATTGTCCTCCTAGGAATAAATATATCATCCTCTGATTCTCAATTACCTCCTATTTCTACTTCCTAGGATCTCACTGTTTAATTTCTAAACGAGTTCTCACTTATAAATAATTATATTTTCTTTATATTAGAAGCAGCTGGTGGGTTTGAATTGCCCACATACAGTTAGCAGTCCCAATTTTAATCCACAGTGCCACCAACACTCCATATGATATTACATACTATGAATGCTACACACAAGTTGGTTTTAGATTGTGGCTGTGGGACTTTTATATGGAGAAAATATGATTTCAAAGACAATCTCTTAGATAGAGACTGTGAGGCTATGCTAACGTAGCACTACATATTATGGGCAAAGGAAAGAACATAAATCAGGCGATAAAGAAATCACAAGGTCCACTGGAGCACAAATAGATTTTCAGGTTTGGTGCAAGTGAAAAATTGAGGAAACATGGAAGAAAATGTAAAGATATACCCCCTGCTGCTTAGAGCTTGGAAATGTGTTTCATAGAGAAGTGGGTTCAAGAAGATCTTATGCATCTGTTGAGTTCATCTGACTGTATTTATAAGCTCATGAGAGGGCCTAGGATTTCAAGAATTGAAATGGAAACACATTGCTATCTGTTTTAAAGCTCTACATGAATTTCAGTAATTAATATGTCATCAAGTTACATTTGATATTTTGAAAACAAAATGGCATCAATTCTCTCCCTCCCTATATGTTATGTGGCTTTGCAGATGCACCCAACAATCAGAGTATCATTCCCCAGCCTTATCTGTAACCTGCTCATGGGACGGGCTTTGGTGAGCGGAACGCAGCAGAGTAGGCCCATCCCAAGTGAATTGCAACATTTCAAGGATATCTGGGCTTTTTTTCTTTTGGATGCCTCCTCAAATCTGTCAGGAGAGAAAACTGACAACGGCCCAATGAAGCATGAGTCCCTGTGGAGCAGAGCTGGCCCAGTTGGTTCACCCTTGCGGGCCCTGGATGGACGCAAAGGGCTCAGCCAGATCAACCGAGCAATCGAAACTCGATCTTCTCCGTGTCTTCTAATAATGGCCCAACATTATCTTACTCCCAGTTGGAAGACAGACATACAGATTTGTCAGTTAAAAATGTGTGCGTTATTTCAGGTCAAAAACGTGTTTTAGGTGGTTTGTTAAATAGCAATGACTATGACTTCCCCACATAAGCTCCATTATTCAAAGAAGCATATTTGTTTTTGCTTACACTAAGATTCTCATAAATTGACATAGTGACTAGAACACGTTCAAATACATTAAATATCTCGTGGAAGTGAATCGTTGCAAATATGTGAAAATAAATATGTCAAAAGTTAAAAATGCTTATTATTAACATAAATGAAAAATTGAACAAAGGTGATGGCTTCATTAACACAAATTATTAATTTAAAAAATTGCTCCTGTTTCTCCACTTTATCTTTTAGGCATTGTTAGTATTTTTCTTTCCTATACACTGAATTTTTGTCATATGGGAGAAGTCTTATAAATAAGCTTTTGCTTGTTTGTTTTAATAAATAATTTTAAATGTTGCAGCATTAGTAATTTCTGGGTTCTTTATAAAGAAAATCCTATTTTAAATGTTACAACTTTATAAAATAAAAGTTTGTTTTTAACTTTATGTAAATGACATAAAACATCAATTACAGTCAGTGCTAGTTTAAGCTCAGATCTGTCTGACATCATGGTCCAAGTGTTCCCTTCTCGATAGAACGGCTCATATAACACGATAGTCAAAGTTTAACAAGCAGAGGGGTTTCGCAGCAGAAGTATCAACATGTAGCATATTTTCTTCATATGTCCATGCTAGTTAGGTAGGTAGGTAGGTAGGTAGGTAGGTAGGTAGGTAGGTAGGTAGGTAGGTGAGTACCATCTAGTTGCCTCAGAATGATAGCAGTCCCAGGTACAAAAGAGTCAAACACTGCCCAGTGATGGGGCATCCTCACAATTATTACTCATGGAGCCTACTGCTGCAACTATGTCAATTGATTTTCTTGAGGGTCTTGTCATTCGCTTAGCTAGGAACTATATAATAAAAAGCTATGATGCATAAGAACCTTTAGGTTCTGGCTTCCCTTTTATCCTTTTAACTTGACAGCTATTCAAAGTAGGAATGGCAGGTTTCCTATAATGATATTTTTCAGTGGGTGAGAATAACACATTTGTGTTACTTTATTTGTACATTTTTATTGTTTTATGTGTCTTACAAAAGATTATACCTAACAAACATATTAAAGTTTGTTATGTGGATTTTTTAAAAATTGAATTCATATTGTGAAATAACTTTAGTAAAATAAATACATCTTAAGAGCATTAAAATTATGTATTTAAAATATATTTAACAGAAAGTATTAAGTTTTACTGAAAGGAAGAAATTGAGCTCTATTTGGCACTTTTTCTAATGTCATTCACATTTTCAGTTTCTTTAAAAAGTTTAAGTGGCAACACTCAAAGAATAAACATCATTCAACTAAAAATTGCCAAACTAAAATTTAAAAATATTTCCTATAATCAAAACTGTAGAATTCCCTTTTTCAATGCTAAAAATGCTATCTATTATGTAAATGTTTAAAATAGAAAATAATTATTATATCTTTTAAAAATAAAGTTTATCTGTCTATAAGATATTTTATGTTTATTGAAATGAATAAACCAGTGAGAAATCTACATTGACTAATATTTTTATATTTAGATGCATATTTATATAGAAAGATGTTGCCATTGACATTATTACCCTAGTTCATAGCAAGCCTACACCCAACAGAGTGAAACACTCCTGGTCCAGCAATAGCTTCAAAATTGTTATATTTAAGCCCATTGTTACATCCATGGTGTCAATCCATCTCACTACGACTGTCTTTTACCTTGACTTTCCACGCCACCAAGCATGATGTCCTTTTTTACTGGGACTTGTGTCTGGTGTTAACATAGCCAAAGGATGTGAAAATAAGTCTTGCCATCCACTTCTAAGTACCTCTTTGAAGACACATTTGTTCGATCTTCTGTTTGTCTGTAGGAAGTACTGTTCTGTTTTACATGGGAGGATTGTTTGGACGCAAAGACTGTGAGTAAATGTTGAGTGTGTAACTGTTAGCATATTCAAGAAACCGGCACAAACACTGAGTGATAAGGAAATCCCTTGCTGGAAACAAAAATAATTCCATCAGGTCAAAATGTGCTCACAAAAGAGAATGTTTGTTAGTTGCATGAGAACGTTAGTTAACTATGAGTCATGAAAACACCTTGTGCCTAAAGTCCTTTCACTCTAGTATTGCCCATGAATTTGAACTTTTGTGAACTTTCTTTTCTGGTGTGCAAATAAAAACAGGTGAGCAGAGAAGTTTGGGTGGGTCCTCTCTTTCTTGAGTCCCTCTTCCTTTCTCGCATGACTCAATCTCAAGCCTTGAATAATCATCCCATGCATCACTGCCATCTTCCACTTGGTTCATGTTATTTTCAGCATTCTTGACCAATGCTGTAATTTGAATGGGCATCAGTTATTTTCCAGTCTTCCTTATTCATTGTCCGTATTTCACATACATATGAGGTCATCAAAAATACTGTGACTTGGGGTAGGCACACCTTGCTTCTCAAAATGACATCGTTGTTTTTAACACTTTGAATAGACCTTGTGCAGCAAATTTTCCTAATGCAATATGTTGTTTGATTACTTCTCTGATGCTTCCATGGGTATTGATTGTGGATCCAAAAAGGGAAATCCTTGACTATTTTAATACTTTCTCTGTTTATCACAATGTGCCTATTTATCTAGTTGTAAATATTTTGCTTCTCTTAACATCTAACTGTAATCCACAAAAAAGTCTTCTGTCTTTAGCTTTAGTCAGTAAATACTACGTCTTCTTAATTTTCATAAAGCACAGGTATGCCATTTGCATATGCTAAGTAATTAATGAGCTAAATTATATCATGTGACAAATAGTTAAGTTCATGAGTTAAGTTAAATTAAATATCAAGAGTTAAATAAAATGAACTATTATGCGATAATTAAGTTGTATCATGTTAAATTATGCCATATGATCTCCAGTTTTATTTCCCAAGGCCATATTTTGAAACTATTGACATTTCTTTTTGTTCCCAGTATTCACATTCCAATCCACAGTAATTATCAATGCATATTGATTGGAAATTTTGTCGATTTTAGACTAAACAAGCTGATATATATCTTTAATTTGTTCATAATTGCCTTTAGAGGTTAGTGGGTAAATTTTAATAGTAGTTTTATTGACTAGTCTTCCTGTTGGCTTAGGTCTTATATCGCGACAAATAGCATTGTACTTCAAGATTGATTCAGAAATATTTTTGACAACGGATGTGATGTCATTCCTCGTTAGTGTATCTTTACAAGCATAGTAAATGATAAGGTTATCTGACTCCATAGCAAATGCCAGCTCATGTTAGTTTACTGCCTACGGCACTTACTTACATGCATTCCATATCATTTTTGAGCGCCTCCAATTTTCCTAGATTAACATTTCATACATTTTATATTCTGATTATTATTATAATCTCAGCTTTCAGCTGAGTCATGCTAACCAACCAGTGGCGGCCCTCGAGTCTATTCCATATACTTCACCGAGGTCAACACTACTTTGAGGAGGCAGCTCTCCTTCCATTAATTTTTGAGTGCTCTCTTACCGGAACAGCTTATTTTGTGGTACGATATTGGCTAGTGTCCTACTGTTATTCATGGTTATTAGTGGCTAATAATTCAGGATTAAATAACCTGTTCCTCCTTTGTCTGTACTTAGTCTGTAAGCACCACTAAAATCAGTTCACCTTGTGTGACCTTTCTCATATTTAAAATCTCTTTAGTACAGCTCCTAGCATCGTATGCACCTGAAAGCCACCATTGTATGACACAGTCAGAAGAGTGATGGCTATGTGTATGCATGTAAGTGTTTGTGTATGTACAGACAGGCCAGAGTTCACTGTTTTCCTTTGAGATTGTGTAGCTGTAAAAAATAATAAACTAAGGGCCGTTAGCTAAAACTGTTTCACTAAGTAGATCAGGAAGCAGGGAGAGGAAATGGTTAGGAATAGATAGATATAGATACAGATATTGTAATCAATATAGAGATGAAGTTATACTCTCAAACTATCACAGCTCAAGATCAGAAATGTTAACTCAATGGTTGATTCCAATTCACCTGGAGAAAACTTGGAAGAAAGACTTGGCAATTGGCTTGCGAAAGGTCACAGCCCTGAATACACTACAGACTATTCTTAAAGACATTCCACACATGGGAATACCATGAATTGATTGCTACTATCAAGAATAGTAAAAAACTACTCAAGTATAGAAAATTGAAGAAATCAAAAAAATACCCTAAATCTTAAAAAAATGCACACAACTAAACTCTGCTTTCAAGTTCATTTTAATTCATAATGTTTCTCTACAATTGAATAGAAATGCTGGAGGGAGTTTTTAAGACTGGTGTAATGGAACTGCACACTTTAGTAACCAAGTATCTGAAAGCTTAAAGTCTAAGTAAATTTATGACTCTGTCACCTTGGGTTGCTATGGGTATGAATTGATTCAGTGGCACACAATAAAACAACATCTTAGAAGTGAGCTTTTGTTCATTTTTATTAGCAACAACAAGTCATTTTGTTATGGCCTAATTTAAAAGAGTCAAGCAAGTACAGTCTCAACATGTGGCTGGAAAGGGAAGGGAACCATGCAATAGGATGAGTTACTGTACTGTGTAATACAACATGGTTTAGGCATCCAAGAAAGGTCTCCATTTGTTAACAAATCCACTTATATGAATAATAATTTTTATAAAGTTAAAATTTTGCCCCCATGGTAACTAAAAGGGTTCATTCTGCATAATTTTGCATGAGTTATTCAAAGTTCCCATCGCTTAATGTTTCGTGATTTCTAAACACGGACCCTAATGCCAAGTAAGAAGAACTTATAAGAAAATGTTTTTCTCCAACAGATTCCACATTGATTTATGAAGTCATTAATTTGCCATTTAGTTCTTGAAATTGACTATTAATAATCCTTGACATTCAAAAGATAAACCTTTTTTCTTCTTTACAATTAAAATATCTATGACATTTTCAAAAATCAGATTTATAAATTGTGGTTATGACAGAGTAAGCATATTCCAAAATCTCCTTAGAAAAAACATAATTGCAACAAAAGTGAAGAAAGTACTTTAAGAACATTTTATTTTTAGAAATAGTCAATCAAAAGTTTAATCCAAGTGACTTAATATTATTACAACCACCAACCTATTACAAAATGTTCTGATTTAATTAAGTGATAAAATGATCATCTAAAATAGCTACTTAAAATCTATAATTTGGAAAATAATTTATCATTACTACATATTAATATAAATCATTTTTATTTGTTATATAATTATCTATGTACTTGAGTTAAACTTGAAAAAAAATTACAGTTACGTAAACCTGAATACTTTATAACTGGAAGCATGATGGTGACATTTTCATATTATAAAAAGTAATTTATGGTGTCAGGGTCCACTGATATGCATAAAAAATATACTAAGGTCAGTTGCCAAATTAATCTTTTGTTTTAAATATAGCAAAATGTTCATTATTAGGGGTTGTAATGTGAAAAAGCTGCTTCTAATTCAAATGTTCTTGAGTTCTATGTAATAAATATATGGAATTATTTTAATTATAGTATTCAACCTTTAATTAATACATTCTATATTAATATGGATTACAAGATGCCTACTTAAAAATGATAATTTAGAAAATTCCAAAACTCTTTTTTAATAAACATGAATTGAGAATCTTACAAACTGCTAATAATAAGTTTAACAAAGGCTAATAAAGCAAATAGCATTTGACATGATTTTCACTGATTGAATCTAATTATATGAAAACTGGTCTAATTAAATGAGAATTAAAGAAATAAATGGTTTGTTGGATGAATGGGAAAAAGGAAGCAACTAAGGTCTGTCTGTTGATATCATGAAATACTAGCTCAAAGCCTGAAATTAAGGTTACCCAGAGGTGAGTTGAAAGATGCGCTTGGCAGCCTACCTCTGAAACTGTATGGCACGAACAGTGCTACGTAGTATATATTGCATCACTCTGAGTGGGAATCAACTCAGAGAAAACTAACACACACAAGAGCACAAATCAATCATGCTATGTACCGTAATGATTCGAAATTTGTTGGAAGTGTCACTTTAACACATACTTTACTATCACTTAAGTGGAGCTATGATATGCAGATGACACAACCTTGCTTGCTGAGAGTGAGAAGGATTCGAAGCACTTGCTGAGGAAGATCAAGGATTGCCTTCAGCATGGAATGCAACTCAATGTAAAGAAGACCCAAATCCTCACAAGTGGACATCGCCACGGTCAATGGAGAAAAGGTTGCGGTTGGCATGGCTTTGTCTTGCTTAAAGCTTCAATCAGTGCTCATGGAAGCAGGGGTCAGGGCATCAAAAGCTGCACTGCATAAGGTAAATCTGTTGTGCAAAACCTCTTCAGAGTACTGAACAGCAAGGATATTACTTGGAAGAATAAAATCTGCCTTATCCAATGCATGCTTTTTTTTTCATTTGCCTTATATGCATATGAAAGTTGAATACTGAGCAAAACCAAAGAAGAATGGTAACATCGGAATGATGGTATTGGCAAATAACCTTGAAAGTTCCGTGGAAGACTAACAGGAAGAGGAAGTCTGTCTTGGAAGAAGTACAAATGCGGGGCTCCTTGGAAGCAAGGAGGGCGAGACTTATTCTTACCACCCTGGGATATATTGACAAGATCAGGACTCCGTGCTCGGGAAAGTGGAGGAGCAGCAAAAGAGAGGAAGGCCCTCACGGAGATGGGCTGACACCGTGCATAAGAAAAACGTGAAGATGGCGCAGGACCCAGGAGTGTTCCATTTGTTGTACACGGAGTCGCTCTGGATGAGAGCCGCCCTTTGTGGCACCTAGCAACATAACAACTAGTGGCGTTCTGGTGCTGCCGTGGGTCATGCATCAGGCCAAGAACCCAAAGGTCAGTCATTCTGAGCAACCCGCTGCTCCAAGGGAGAAAGACCAGGCTCTCCGCTCTCATGAAGAGTTACAGCGTTGGACCCCTCAAGGGCAGCTCCAATCTGCCCCCAGGGTCATTATGAGTTAGAATCCATGTGATAGCAGTGAGTTTCGTATGGTTATTACCTAAGTATTTTGCAATAGCAATCTAGAATAAAATATTCGGTTACATTTTCTTGCTTTCAATGATAAGTATTTTTTATATCATTCATCTAGCTGGCTTTCAAACGAAATCAATTTAGGATCATATAATCATAAGATTACCTATAAGATAGTTTCAATTAGTGGTTGTCTGGATAGCAATATATTTAAATTCTGCTCCAAAATTGAGCACATTGATTTCATGATTTGGTTGAAAACAATACAAAACAAAAATGGAAATGTCTTTAATCTTTCTAAGTGTTTTCAAATATTTAAAAAGTATGTTAATATGATAGTGAATGAATTGTGTCAACTATGCAACTATATTCAATCACAGAGATTTATTAAAAATCCACTGCTTCCTTATTGAATACAAAATTAAATTTTCAGTTTGAAAAATTGCATGAAAATATTTCCGGTCTTGTAAAATACAGGTCTTGAAATTCTTCTGAGACCTGGTAGCCACCTCGTGTCTTTGTCATAACGTATTTGCCTTTTCTAGGACCCCGCCATATAAAATTCATCTTTGGAAATTTCTGAATTCATAAAGAACCCAAAACAGTATTCTATTTAATACCATACAAAATGAGAAAATAAGGTTCACCTAATAAATAATTGCTATAATGAGAAAAAACAAGTTAATTGACAGCAATTTTTTTCTCTCTTTTATATCATGAAGGTCATTCTACTTCTAACCTTCTCAATGAGACAAAGAGACAGGGTACTTCACAAGGGAAATGTGATCTATTAGTCATGATGCTCTAATAAGAGAAAGGCAATCAAGGGTATAATTGGATTCTGGCCCTTAAACAAATTCAAATTGGTATTAATAAAACAAGTTAATATTAACAGTGGATTGAACTTAATGGAAGTTGTAGTTGTAGGAACAAATGGAGTAGCAAAGAAAACATGAATTATTATTAATTTTCAGACAGATGGCATAAGTTCTGGAGTTTGAAAGATCAATATACAGACATCCCTCAGATGTCAAGATTTTGCTCATATTAGAAGCGGAAAACTTAGTTGAGATGTATATATTAAGTAGCCCTAGTGGTGTATATTACAGTAGGAAAAAATTACTTCTTTCACTAATAAAACTTTTAGAAGTATAATGTTAGTTAAGACAACAAATTATTATTACATTTATATTATATTACTCTATTTTATATTTTTACTGTTGTGCATTTAGTTCTCCCTCTATGTTAAGTTCCTCGTGCACTATGAGGAAAAAACACATATCTATATATATGTTTAAAGAAATGTCTACCTGTCTGCATATGAAGACATCCTTTCTATTTTAAAGTCTCAGGTTAAAAACTGAAAATTGTCATTTAAAAGTATACTTTCTTAGAATTCCCGCATCAGTACTTTTATAAGCCTAGAAGGAATTCCTTGAGATCCGCATAATCTTGAGCAAACAGAGGTGCTGTTAGAAAAATAGCAAGTTATAAAAAGATTGAGAAACATTGCAACGCTATTTGCTATATATCCACAATGCTACCATTAACTGCTTAATAATGTGAGTTTATTACTGAAAATTGTGAGGTTGCATGATTTGAAAAGACCCAAGGAAGTGAACTTTTTGTTTATTTTTTTGAACATCTAATTCCTCATTTTCATCAGTGTTCTACTTAGACTTATTTTGGGTAAATCGGGCAAAAGCTTTGTGGTTTGGCATTTAACCCCAGTGCCTCCAAGTGTTCTTCCCTAGCATTGACTCACTGTCCCTTGGTCAGTTCCGACTCAGCAGTATATGACCTTTTAGGAAATCCTTACGGATGATAGCTGAGGAAACCCTACCAGGAAGTTTTAAACGGTCCCAGAGAGATACTACGTATAGGAGTACTGGAAGCCACGTAACAATAATCTTCACTGGAGCAAACTCGGGTTTGTTTATCCTGCGAATGGGCTTGGTAGGTTTCAGTAGTTGCGTCACTTTGACATCACCACCATCAGGGCTCCTCTGATTGGCTCTACTGGCCCTACAGTCCTGGGCGTGTCTAGAAAACACACCTTCCTGAAGGGTGGCCTTTTGATAGAAATACCTATGAATACCAGATACATGTCGATTATTGCCCCCTTCTGGACTGCAAAGAGACAATACATATTACTATATTTATATTTTCATACCTATTAATCTTCCTTCGTAAATAAACTCAAAACCAAAACGAAACATTATAAACAAATGTGCATTGGCACATACTATCACATGCTTTTCTCATTTTTATACTACTCACTTAGGCTTGTATCTAGCCTCCAAAATTATTTTACAAGTAATTTTACTTTAAGAAAAATCATCTTAGCTTGTGTTGAGATACAAGTCCTGTTTATATAAATAAAATATATATATGATTTCAGACTCTCTGATAAAGGTTTCACTATTTTCAGGGTTTGGTTTAATCAAGTCAAGATAGCAAGTTGTGTCAAACTGCTGAGATATTTAGAGAGTCAGCAATAGGATTCACTAAATAATCCTTTACAACAGTAACAGGACTTCTAGGACACTATCCTTTTTCAATAGGTTTAGTTGAACCATCTGATTTAGCTTGCCCTCTTGTCTGCCTGCACTCTCTAACTCAGATCCCCAATTTAAAAGCACCGAGGGCCTCAAAGCAGTAGCATCTGGAAGCGAGGACTGCAGCATCTGGAGTGATGGAATAATTTGATCCCCATTTCCCTGTAGGTCCCTGACTTTGCAGTTCCATTTGAAGGGCTTCTCTATTGAGTAATGGTTCCAGTCTAAGTGATATAATCATAGTCAGGAAGAAAAATAGCCAGAAACGGTGATTTTGTGCTTCTTTTACAATCAATTCAAAATTATTCCTGGGTGAAACAGTTTTATTTAATTTGGCCACAATTCCATGACATGTATTGGTCATTTTGAAATCCCTATCATATGCCTCTCTTTAATTGTTTTAAACAACTTTAAAGCATGGAACACACACCTCTATCTAATATCTGCAACTAAATGACTTGGCAGCACTTTCATTAACCATGGGAAATGATTGACTTTACATTCTGAGATGCCAAACTTTATGGAATTAATTTTGCAGTATCAGGGAAATATTTTTGCAGATTATAGTGATATTTCCCAGAATATTTAAAGTAGCATATATGTTGTCCATGTTACATGTTTTGATAAATCAAGGAAAGGGGGAAGAAATAACCATAAGATTGTAAGAAAATAGAACGAGGATAGAGATTGGAAGTATATGGTTTGTCCAGGGATCACCCTGTTGAGAAAGTGGCATTTGAGAAATGATCTGAACGTGGTAAAAGAGTGAGCCAGATGTACTCTGGGAAAAGAACCTTTGAGATGACACTAAGAGCAAAGTGAACTGATTTAAATGTTTGAGGAATATTAAAACATCTGGTGTAAGCGTGCAGAGTAACAAATTGTGTTTCATGAGGTATAAAGTCAGACAGGGATAAAAAGGACTAAATATATAGATGTCCTTAATTGAAATACAAAATATATGTCAGCTACTCAATCACAACTCAGGATGACTATGTGGGGGCTTGGGGGGGGGATAGAACAATGTTTCACAGTGTTTTCAGTTATTGATTTTTTATGGACGAGGATCACAAAAAGAGTTTTCTTCTGAGGTGTCACTAGGTAGACTGCAACTAGCAAACTTTTAATTATTATTGATATGCATTAGTCATTTCCTACCATCAAGAATAACAGGGTCTTGAAGATATTTTTTTCATTTGTTGTGAAATGTTAAGCAGTAGACTTGCCCACTAGGTTAAGAAAAGACTGAAAGGAATT
The DNA here is from genome assembly GCF_050624435.1 of Tenrec ecaudatus. NCBI lineage: Eukaryota > Metazoa > Chordata > Mammalia > Afrosoricida > Tenrecidae > Tenrec > Tenrec ecaudatus. Next base: position 33,399,241 of record NC_134540.1, read on the forward strand.
AATGACAAAAGGGGTGGGGATAGATAATTTAGGATACAATTACAGTGATCCAGCAGGAGATAAAAGAGGATTGAAGTAGAAATCAACCCAGTTGATTGGTTCAGTAGCCCACTGTAGGAGAAGCTGATGCATTAAAATAAGGGTGAATTAAAGATCTGATGATGTTTGCATGTAACTGTAGTTTCTGACCAACTTGATAAGGAGGATATTGAAGAATGAAGACTGATTCCCTGGTTTCTAGTTTGAGAAACTAGAACAATGAAGTTTCCATTTATTAAACTAATGTTGGCTTGTTATAAAATGTCTCATGATTAAAATTACACTAGGAAGACAAATATAGGCATTGGCATATGGACTTATATTTATATGTCAACACATTGAGGAAGTAGACTGATTTTAGGCCTCTGGTCAAACCCACCTTCAGCACAAGAACACTTTATTCTAACAGCCTGTCATTCTGTGATGACTAACCTCCTGGAACAATGGCTGAATACAAAATGGGTGCACAAGAAAATGTGGGGAAGCTGATGGTGCCTGGGTATCAAAGATACAGCATCTGGGGTCTTAAAAATTTGAAGTTAAAACAAGAGGCTGTCTAGCAGAAAAGCAACAAGCTCACAAAGAAGAAGCACACCAGCCTGTGCGATCATGAGGTATTGACAGGATCAGGTAACAGGCATCCAAACAAACAAACAAAACATATTGTCGATAATGAAACTGGACAGAGCAGAGACCCAAAACTCATCTGTAGACCATAGGACATCCCTCAAAGAATGGCCACAAGGAAGGGATGAGTCAATCAGGGTTAAGTACACACAATATTCCTCTGGTTCCATGAGCCTCTTCGCTCCCCACCATCACTATCTGCCTTTCAGTTCTGGCTAGACTGGAGTATGTACACTAGCACAGATAAAGTTCGGGACATACAGATCAAGGTCAAATAAACTCTTCAGGAACAGAAATGGGAGTAGCAGTATCAGGAGGTAGGGGGAAGGTGGGGAGAAGAGGGTGGAAGAAACTACAGGGGAAGGGAGACAGTGGTCAGTGTACTATATAAATAATAATTATATTAAAATAATAATACTTCATAATTTAGCCAGGGGTCATGAGGGTGGGAGGGTAAAAGGGAGGGTAAAAGGTGGCATTGATACCAAGAGCTCAAATGGAAAGTAAATGTTTAGAAAATAATGATGGCAACATATGTACAAATATTCTTGATAAAAATTGGTGTATGGATTGTTTTGACAGCTGTAAGAGCCACCAATAAAATGATCATTATAAATAAATTCAGATAGAAAAAGAATTTTTTTACAAACCTGTAATGGGCTCTGAAATTTTACCTATATTATAAATTCAGGTATTTTATCCAAATGTCTTCACTTAAAATACACCTTTATTTTGTAAAAAATAGAAGAAAATTACACTACTTTCACAAGTTACTGTGAAAAAAAAAATAGTGAGCTACTACCCACTCATCTGACAGATGTATTCACATGGAAGTTTTTCATCCTGCTGTGACTCGCTTATTGCTGGGGAGCTGATCACTATGCAGCAGGGACTATGATAGGAGTAGGGCCACTCCTGGTGAACAGATGACCTTCCAAACTAAGAACATACAAAGGAGAAAGAATAGGTAGTCCGCTTCTGAAGAGTTGGTAACTAAAAACCTTATGAACAGAAGTGTAATCTTGTCTAGTATTATGTTGGAGGATGACGCTCACAGTTTGAAAGGTACTAAAGTAGTCAATCTTTCTTTTCTTCCTCTTTTTAAATCACTTTAGTGGGGGCTCTTACACCTCTTATAACATCCTGTACATCAATTATATCAAGCACATTTGTACATATGTTGCCATCATCATTTTTTAAACATTTACTTTTTTTTAGATCATTATATTTGGGGCTCTTACAACTCTTGTTACAATCCATACATCAATTGTATCCAACATATTAGTACATAGATTCCATTCTTTTTTTCTAGACATTTACTTTCCATTGAACTCTTGGAATCAACTCCCCTTTTAAAAAATTTTCTCTCCCTTCTTCCCATCCCCAACCCTCGTGGCCCCTTGATAGATTATAGATTGCTAATTATTTTCAAATCTCACACTGACTGCTGTCTCCCTTCCATCCTGGTTTCTGATGTTCTTCCCCCTGGATGAGGGTGGGTGGCTATGTGCCATTCATTGTGATCAGTGACCCTTCCTTCCTCACCTCTCCCTCCCTTACCCCCTACCTTTTTGGTATCTCCATTCCCATTCCTGTTCCTGAGTTCCATGTGTCGTGAGTTTTATATCTTGCCTATATCTATGTACATGCTCTGTCTAGTCCAGAGTGGGAAGTGGCATTTGGATCATGACAGTGGGAGGTTGAGGAAGCCTCCAGGGATCAGAGTTATACTGCATGACCCATTAGTGCTCTACTGCACCCTGATTGACTCATCGCCTCCATGTGATCCCTCTGAGGGCGGGGGGATATTCCATTGTCCACCCATGGGTTTTGGGTCTCCTCTCCAACCCCCCTCCATTCTTGCTAATGGATTTTTGTTTGTTTGTTTACTGTTTGTTTTAAATATTCTGATGCCCATTGCCCGGTCTTGATGACACCTCATAATTGCACCAGCCAGTGTGCTTCTTCCATGTGGCTTGTTGCTTCACTGTTGGATGGCCTCTTGCTTAACAGCAAGCCTTGAAGACCCCAGACACTATCTCTTTTGATATCTGGGCACCATCCTCTGTCTTCACCACATCTGCTTATGCACCCATTTTGTCTTAATAACATGGATGAGCAAAGCTTTCAGGAAATTTATTTGCTAATGGGACAGTACCCAAAATAAAAAACAGCTATTCATTAATAGCATGGGCCAATCCATATTTTGGTGCCTCATAGGTTAAACTTGTTTCTGGGTATATTTGACCTGCTGATTCAAAAAATGGCGCTAGTTTTCTCCTATCAGCTCAAGTTTGGAAGATATAGACCATAGGCCATATATCATTCTTCACTTTGCTAACTCACGAAAGTCAGGATATCTCTGTGTACTATTAGCTAGTCTGAGATAGAGGAAGTGCACACTGGCTTTACTTAAAGTAGATTTTGTTGTACTAAATATTTAGGTTGTTATACTTCATGTGGTATAATTTGATCCAAAAATACATTTGACCAGTGAAAATTAGATGAACTTGGAATTTTCCCCAATTATCACTTTACTTTTAGAGACTGAATATCAGTCAGTTTCAATTTGTTGTCTTAAAGATGTGATGAAATAAGAATTACTGTAAGCTCTGTGGATTTTGTGTTAACCCACCCTGCTAACCACCCAGTCAGCAATTTGAGCCCACCAGCAGCCCTGTAAGAGAACGATGAGGCTTTCTGGTCTGAAAAAGAGATGCAGCCTCAGAAAGCCTCAGGAGAAGTTCCACTTTATTTTACATGATTGTTTGGGGCCATAATTGACTGATCGGCAGTGGGTCTGGCAAAATAAATAAAAATTGAACCAAAAAAGGGGGCCATAGATCTGCTTATTTCAAACACTTTTTATTAAAATTAAAATATTCCAGCCTAGTTATAAGATGGTATAATATCACCTGTGCACAAAAACTCTTAAAAGGAAAATTGGAATTTTTCTTCTCAAGTAACTTGGAGCTAACTCCACCTCGGAGACATTTAGGATGATTGATCCCGTGACTATTGTGTCTTAAAATGTCTTCTGAAATGTTAACTGCATACTTAGAAAAATCAAAACTTATATCTTCGAAAGACTCGTGAAAATTTCTACACAGTCTTACATTTTTAACAATAAATTGCACTCAGACCTCCCATAGTTGTGCCTTTTCAGTTTTCTTTTTTCTTCTCCACTTTTCCCAAGCAGTGTTCTTTCTTGCTTTGCAGTATCTATCTCGTAGCCACTGCATAGTACACTGCCTCCCATAGCAAAAAGGAAAACCTGCTGCCATATAATTGATTCGAACTCATAGTGAACTTATCGGGAAGAGAGGAACTACTCCTCTGGGTTTCCAAAACTTTAAAATGTTGAAGGATGCAGAGTGACTAAAAGGTTTGAAGCACTGATGTTGTGATCGGTAGTTCAAAGCTTAACCAAGAAGCCACCATGGGTCCGTGTGTAGCTTACTTTTGATGTCCTGTAATATTTTCCTTTCAAATATTTCTTACTTTTTGTCTTATCATATAATTTTTGCATGTAAAATAGTCTCATACTTAATCTAGGATGATTAAGTAATAAATCATTATAACTTAAAACTGGAATACAGTGGAATACCATGTACAAGAAGCTAGAGCTGATGCAATTGATCCAATTCAATTTTGTGAATCAGCATCCCAAATAATCCCAGGAAAAAATGAAGACACCAAGAAAAATATTGTTCTGTTGGGCTGTGTAATCAGAATGTGAACTGTGAATATTGGAAATGTGGAAGTTGTCAAAAATGAAAGGGACTGCATAAAGTTTGATATTCTAGGCCTTGGTGAACTGAACTTGACAGGTATTTATCATTTTTAAGCTTCATCACATACACACACACATACAATCACAATCAAAGCAACAGGTGCTGTGGAGTAGATCCTGAATCCTGTTAATGCTACTTAGATTTATACATGTATGAGCTAAAATTTTTCTATTCTGTTCAATGCGTTGTTTTAAAACTCCTGGATACTACTCAGTGCATTGATGTAACCACACATGAATGAATACACCTTAACCTGCAGTTTTAAAAACTGCCCAAAATAGTTGATATCAACTTGCTATGATTGCCAGCTTGATATTAATTTGATGTTTTCATTTCTTTCAGAGATAATATAATTAACCAGAATTTGAGGATTATAGCTGTGATTTTAGGAGCCCTCTCCAGGAAACTATAGCCATTTACAGAGAAAGAGGAAAGAATCGGGCTGAAATAGCCACCTGAATGATTATCTGCAATAATAATGTATTTTCGTAGGAAATCATCATGCAATGGCTTGGAAGGCACTTGAAGGTTAGTGGTGCAGTAGCAATGCCCTTGGCTGCTAATGAAAAGTCCAGCGGTCCAAACCAGGTAGCTGTTCTGCAGAACAATGAAGCAATCTGCATCCATCAGGATGTACCATGCCTGCCTTCTGGAACTGTTTTCCTGTGCTCTGTCGGGTCACTGCAAGCAGGCATTGACTAGGAACTGGATGTCAGGCCCTCCACATCTCATCAACTGACAGTAAACATGGTGACTATTTACACTCACCCTGATTGATGGGCCTCCTTCCGTTTCTGAAGTTTGCCACCCTCAAAGTAGAAGGACATTGAGTTGAGGGGCTTACTTACTTTGTTCTCCTTTAGTACTTGTGTGCATCTGTGTACCTTTCTTTGTGTTACTCAACTCTAACTCACTGTCACCGATTCAAAGCGACTGATAGGACAGAGGAGACCTGCTCCTGTCATCTCTCAGACTGTAGCTCTTAACAGGGGTAAAGTGCCTTCTCTCTCTTCATGGAGAAGCTGGTTGTGAACTGCTGGTCTTGTGGTACAACCACTATACCACAAGTGTTCCTTCTTTGTGTTGCAGAAGCGATTTTAATCTTTTTTAAAACTAGTTTCTATAGCACTTACATAAAACTTACTATATGTTATCCACATTAATTATTTTAAGGTGTCTTAATGAGTCTGAATTATTTCTAGTAAACAGAACAAGAAAAGGAGGCACAGAAAACATACTGACACCTTACATAGTTTGTTAGTGAGGAACAATGTCTAGAATCGGGTTCTAAACCTGTACGACACCTATTACTCACTCTTTGGACACTGAAGATGCTACTCAAATCCCTGTTCTATCTCAGCAGATTTATTCAGAGAGAAATATGTCTTTTGTCTTAAAAAAAAAGTGAGCAACCAATTTTCAAATGGAAGAAGAAGACAGAAATGTTCTTTCATGTTTTAGCTTGGGGAAGTTTTCTTTTTTTGCATGTTTGGCTTAAAATATAGGATATATTGAGGCTTCTTTTATTCTATGGCCCAGGTTAGAATACAGAAGCAAAGAAGGTAGAAACACAGGGAGAGTTGTTGTTGTTGAAAATAATACATGATGGGATATTAGGAGAGAGTAAAGAGAAGAGACAACCTTTTGGGTAAAAAGAATTGATATGAATTACACCTGTTTTAGGTACACGTGTGCAGGCAATAAAGTGACTGATCCACTAGTCACACTATCCGGGTTTTGTTCCTGCACGTGCTGTAGTCAGCTTCCAGCAGACTCATTCCAATCTTCCAATTTAAAAATCATTACTTCAGCTCAAGTACAAGGCATATCAGTAGAACAATGATCTTTCTATTTTCAACAGAGTGATGAACTTCTAAAGTTGATTCAAGCTCACGCAGTCTTATTAAAAATCCCTTGACAAAAGGTACCAAGTTTTGAAGCAATCCTATCCTTGAGAGATTTAAGAATCTCAGTTTAGAGTTATTGGCCTGCTATTTTTGGAACTTTTACCTTCTCATGTATCTTTATTGATTCAAAGTGTCATTAAATTTCTGGAGAGCTGTAAGGAACTTGTCTGCTTGCAACTCAAGGATTTTCTCCTCTGGACAAATCCTGTATAGTTCAGTTTTTCATTTTCGGCAACTGAGGGAAATTGCTTAAGTGAAGTTGAAAGTGCTGAGTTAAAAAAATTACCTTGAGATTTTACCATGTAGACACTACATTCATCGATGACAAACCTGCTAGGGTGTTCAGGGAAATATTTGTTTATAAATTCCCTTCGCTATGAGTTATTGCAAAAGGGGAATGACAGAAAATCGTATCCTTTCGACACATGTTGAATTCATCAGAAAAAATATACCGTAATTGCTTCTGTAAATAATTTTCCAAAATAAGAATAGCAGCACAACACAATTTAATTAACATGATTGTCTCATTATAAATATTCCTTTCTCTCAAACAAATGGCTAAGACTGTGGCTGCATATCTATAAAAATTGCTAGAGCATCAATTCCAGTAAGAAGAGTGGACATAGGTCAGGTCAGAGGAACCTGATTCTGAGCGGGGTTCCTCCTTGTCCCTGGCCAAAGGGCACACTGTTTACAATGGTTGCAGATTGCACAAGGGAAGTGATGTATGTGAAAAACAAAGAGAACTCTGTCAGGTAGCAAGAGAGGGACAGGGAGTTGTCCCTCTTCATGCCTGAAGGCCCCTTACAGGAGGTTGGAGGAGAATCAGGCGAACCCTTAGCCAACCATAAAGACTAATGGGGCATGCGCCAGTTCAAGCCTGAACCCTGTGAGCAGTACACCTGTCAGCCCTAAGTAGACACAGGTGGGCTTAATTCAGCCAAGGGGGTCAATCAATACCTTCAACCATGCCTCCCAGCCAGAGGCCTCAAATACCTTGACTTCCAGACCCCCTCCCCTTCTTCCTCTTTTTCTTTGCCCTTCAGCTCCTGTCCTGTGCCTGCTCAGCCGTACCATGGTCTCCCAGGCCTCAGGCCATTACATGTGGGTATGCAGTCCTAAGAAGTTGCCCGTGTTCAGAGACTGTAAAACCTGAAACTTCTTCCATGCTTTATAAAAACCCACTTGGAATACAAACCAGGCTTCAGCATGACTTATTTCTCATGCAAAGCCAAGAACCGAGTTATTTCCCACCTGAGAAACCTAACAACTCTCAAGATAAATTTTAGAATACTAGTTTGTGAGTGTTATTACAAAGAATAAAATATTTTACTTTATTATTGTTATTTGAATGACATTTAATGTTGAAGCATTTTGTCTTTCTTTTCTTTAATCATGCAACTTAAAAAAAAATCTTTCTCCAATAAATCAAGAGTGAAGAGGAAGAGCTATGTAAACAGAACTATTTTCCCAGAGATAGGAAAACAAATGGAATAAGTACTTTGATTTCTTATCAAGTGCTGAGGATAAACAGAAAGAAGAGCAGAGATGCTAGAAAAAAAGACTAGAAAAGATTTCAATTTTTAATGAGAAATGCAATCAGATTCATAAAGATATTCTTCTGCATGCAATAAAATTCAAATATTTCCAATAGAAGCAATAAATTCTCATATATTCAATAAATATGAAAGCAGTGTCCAATAACTAAGCAGTAAGACTAGACAGCCAAAGGCATACACTCTAGAATAAAAGAAGCTCATATGTGTAAAAATACAATCTAAGGTCTGAGGCATTTAAAGATACAACTAAAATTCAAGTTCATCAGGGAGTAAATAAAGACATAAACACTTGCTGGTTGACTGATTAAAGTTTGTGGCAATAGAGGACTACAAGATAGCTAAGAGATGAATAAATTCAGGGATTAGAGTAGGTAGCAAATAATGTGTGTTTTCTAAAATGCATTGCAACATAAATCAAAGCTTGTTAATTATAGGGAAAAATTTACAACTAATTTTATTTGTTGAGGTAATAATACTAGTGAGTCATAACAAATACATCCCCAAATCTCCATGGTTTAGCACACATTTCTAACTTACATGAAGTCTTCTAAATATATCGCTGAACTTAGGTGTCACACTGAATTTCATGCCTTAGAAAATTTAATTTCCTGAATTCTATTTATAGGAAACCTGCCTTTCTATCAAAGTAATGAGCACATAGCAACTATGTTCTAAACCAATTAGACTTCTGAACAGAAGGTAGAGAGGGAAGGCAACGAAACCAAACACCACAAAACAAAACAGAGAGAACATTGCGCAGAGCCAGTCATACAAATATACGGACCTCTCTCAGGAAGACACGGCAGTTTGCAGAACAGTAGGAAGTGAAATATCTGTTTTTATTTCTTAGAACAATGCCTCTATGCATGACATCCTGCCTCTAGTTATGTGGTGGGGGAGAAATATGTTGTAACCAGTCAGATATGCAACTAGAGCAAGATACTGCTTCTTCTGGTGTTGAAGACCTTTCTATTGCCCCATTCTTTGAACTTTGCAAAAGAAAGGTTATTTTTAATGCCGATTTTATTTTATTTTTATCATTTTATTAGGGGCTCACACAACTCTTGTCACAATCCATACATACATCAGTTGTGTCAAGCACATTTGTACATATGTTGCCACCATCATTCTCAAAACCTCTGCTTTCTAGTTGAGCCCTTGGTATCAGCTCCTCATTTTTTCTCTCCCTCCTTGCTTCCCTCTCCCCCGCTAAACCCTTGATAATTTATAAATTATTATTATTTTGTCATATCTTACACCAGCCTATCTCCCTCACCCATTTCTCTGCTGTCTGTCCCCAGGGAGGAGGTTATATGCAGACCTTGTAATCTGTTCCCCCCAGAAAGGTTGTTTTTAATGAGCAATATAAATGCATAGGGATTTTATTATTTTATTAAGTAGTTAATTTAATAATTAATTACAACTGCAACTGCTTTGATAGAAAGAGCTTCTTTATTGCAACAAGACAACACCTGACACTTAGTGTGTGTTATTCCAGGTAGACTAGAGAAACAAACTCATAGACACTCATATGTGTATAACAAATAGGTTTCTGCATAAGAGCAATTGAATATTGAGAAAACATCCCAGCCCAGTCCAGATCAAGTTCATAAGTCTAATATTAGCCCATATGTGTGATACCAATCTATAAAGTTCTCTTCAGACTCCTGAAACATAAGCAATGATGCCGAATGCAGGAAGATCAAAGGCCAGTGGGAAATCTTGTGGATCCAGTGGCATTGTAAGCATCTCAGCAATGACAGGGGTCTCCACCTGGCTCCTTCAGCTCCAGTGCTCTAGGGTAGCTCCATGTCTTGTCCTCAGGAATGTCTTACAGCGAGTCAGTATGTGTCCTGCCTCCAATTAGCTATTTATCTCCATAAAGCCTCCAAATGTGGTAATCACGCTGCAACCTGATTAACAGGTAAATGCCACTTCTTCACTCTTAAATCTCAAATTGACAACAGATTATGTTACTACCACACAGAGTGAAAAATTTAGCCTATATTTTTTTCTCTAACTAAATGGGAATATATTATCAGAAGCAGTATTTGTTCTTATGTAAAAGGCAGTGATATGAATTTGAAAACTTATCTCAGGATAACATTTGCACGTGTAATTATTCAGTCTACTCAAACTTTAATTTTTTTATCATCCAGTAAAACATCAGGCTGATATTCTCTGTCTTTGAATTTATGCTGATGACTTGGTGTAGAAAGATGCTGTGTGTAAGCCTGAGATATGTGAAGTTAAGGGACATAAAGATGTGAAAACTTAATTCTCCAGAATAATAGAAAATATTATTGTGTTATGTGTTATATCCTTTCTAGAGAGAAATAATTTTTAAAAGAATTGATACACATTTTATACACTCTTACCTCAAAAATGGGAAATGGAAAATACTTATTGGAATTAATTGAACTTTGGGAGTCTAATTCTGCCGCTCTGCCAGATCTTCTAAGCAAACCATGGACTATCATATTTCAGAGTATCTTCAATAATGAAAACCAGCTTAGGTTTCAGAATTACAAATCCTACCCTGAGGCTGCCTTAAAAAACAATGGAAAAATACATCTATCCTGGGGCAAGAACGTGACGCAGATCATCTTTTTATCCAAACTGCCTAGTAACCGTTACATCTAAATTTAGTATTTTATTTAAATTTATTGGAATAAAAGGCATCACTTTTTATGAGTGGTATTAAATTAAGTTTTTAAAATTGCATGCAAGTAAAATTTTGCTAAGGATAATTTTTTTAAAGTTGCAGTAATGCATTCACAGGAAGGTATCAGAAGTGCAAAGTTAATGTAAGGCACAAGAGTTAGCCTCACCAGCATCAAATGGACCTTGACTTAAAGCAGAAAATACCAGGAAAAAAAAGTTTCTTGTGTTTCTTGACTATTATAAGGCATTCAACCCTGTGGATTAAAAAATATATATATATGGTACCACTGTAAAGGATGGGCATTCTAGTACTCTCCATCCTGTGAATAGAACAGGAAGCAATCATTGGAATACAACGTTGGTTCTCAATCTGTGGGTCATGACCCCTTTGGGGGAATGAGTGACCCTTTCACAGGGGTTGCCCGATACAGAGCAGTAGCACACTTACAGCTATGAAGTAGCAACAAAAATAATTTGATGGTTGCCCGGTGGTGGTGGGGGCAGGGGGTGGTTCACCATGAGCACTGTATTAAAGGGTCACGGCATTAGGAAGTTTGAGAACCACTGGAATAGAATAAATGCTTATTTCATGATATAAAATAAGGAAAGGTGGGTCCAGGCATTGTATCTTTCATTATATTTTTTATAATCTGCACACTAAGCAAATAATCTGAAAAACTGGGCTATATGAAAAAAAATGCAACATCAGGTTTCGAGGAAGGCTTATAAGACTCAAAAAATGCAGATGGCACAATCTTGCTTGCGGAAAACAAGGAGGAATTGGAGTACTTGCTGATGAAAATCAGAGGAAAGATCTCAGTTGTCGAGAACTTCAGTTTTCGTAGATGCACTATCAATGCTCGCGCAAGCATAAGTCAGTCAGCCAAACTTCATGTTGCGATGGGACAATCTGCTGCACAAGCCTTCCTGGAAATGTCAAGAAAAAGGAAATAACTTTTGGGAACCAGAAGCACCTGATCCAACTCATGATGTCTTCAATGTCAGGGTGCCTGTTTTAGTGTTTGTTTTTGCTATTTGTTCATTTTTTGTTTGTTTTCATTTGCGTGGGAAAGTTGGGCAATGCATTGGATAGACTACAGGAAAATGGATGCAGTGACGCTAAGGTGTTGGAGAACATTGAAGTCATGTCGACTGTCAGAACAATGCATCTCTCTTGAATGGAGTACAGCCGGGATGCTCATTAGTAACGAAAGAGGGTGAGACCTTGTCCCACGTACTTTGCACTTGTTATCAGGAGACACTAGTCCCTGTACAAGTACATCACACTTAGTGGATAGTTACTGAGAGAAACAGCACAAAGGATCTTCAATGCACCGAATGAACGTGGTGACAGGCGGCCAATGAGCGCAAATACCGCAATGGGGGGAGGGGAGGTGGGGGCTAGAACAGGACCGCACCCTGTTCCATTCTGTTTGACCTCGGATCATTTTGGGGATGAGCCAAATTAAAAGCATTGACAACAATGTGATACATTATCACCAAGGTGTTTTGGAGGTTCTGTGGTCTAGAAACTAGATTGCTAACTGCACACTTGATGTTTTAAACCCACCCATTGCTACCATATGACGCTTTCTGTTCCTACAGTGGCAAAAACCAGGTATTGGATGAGTCAACTCGATAGCAGTGAGTTTGGAGTTTTGTATGAGTCGGAATCTATTCAGTGAGCTGGGTTTAAGTTTGATTTTGATAAGTAAGCCCTACGGAAAGTGAGTTAAACAAGCATTATATGTTAGTTGGTACAAATACTTAATGTTTTCAGCTGCTAACAAAAAAAAAATTGAAGAAGCAAGTCCATCTAGGCCCTAGATGGATGAAAAGCCTGGAGATCTAGGTTAAAACAATCAGCTTCTGATAACCTTATGAAGCAAAGTTCTATTTTTGACGACACACGTGGGAGCTCCGTGAGTATAAATTGGCTTTATGGCAACTGCTGGTGGTGGTTTCTCTATTTCCTAAATGCAAGTGAGATCCTGCAAATCTCATAACATTGATCAAGTTTAATAAGCATTATTAAAAGTCTGCTTCTTCATACATTGGCTTGGGTTGTATTAAAGTTGTTCTCCTGAGAATGATTAATTTTTAACCTGTTAGAAAACATTAGAAATCTAAGAAGGCAGTGTAAGCTTATTGTCCCCAAAGCCCTGAGTAAAGCCAGACAAACAAACAAGGACTGTTGAGTCAAGTTTTGGGGACTGATTTTAAGCTCAAAGCACTTAACAATCATAAAGACTACTAACAAGAGGAAATGTTGTAAAGTTAGTGAGCATATATAGAGCTTAAATAAAATACATTTACTCAAGAACTTAAAAGATAAAGGTGGATAAATTGGCAGCACAATTAAAACTCAGAAATTAATCCAAAGGAAATCCCAAAGTTCAGAAATACCAGATTAAATTAAAAATATATATATTGATGGGTTTAATACAGGATTGGATGTAGATAAAATTAGATTCCACTATATAAAGGAGTTAAAATTACAGCTATAGACCCATCAAAGGAAAGGAGTCCAAACAGTACAACAGGATTTTGATCAAGGGTCAAAAGTCACAAGATAATTTTAATATGAAATGAGAATTACAGCCGTTTCTTTGGTATATTCTCAGAAGGCCAGCATGAAATTACTATGTAGCATCTGATAGAAGAACAGCAATTAGTTTAGGGGTGGAGTGATTAGCATAGTGGTGGGAGGTTTTCTGTTCACCCTAGTAGGACTGTATAATCAGAAAAAAATCTAAATATTATCTGAAAAATATACCACCATCCAGACTTCAAAGTAATTATTACAAAATATAATTCACAGTACTTCCATTAAATTCAATTAATGGACATATATAAAGTTTAAATAAAAGATCGTTACTCAAGAACTTAAAAGATAAGGTGGATAAATTGGCAGCATAATAAAAATTTAGAAAATAATCCAAGGGAAATCCAACAATTCAAAAATAACGAATTAAATTTAAGCAATATGTTGATGGATTTAATATAGGATTGGATGTAGATAAAATTCAAATTAACAAACTCAAGTATAATGGTTTACAAAAATTTGAAGATTGAATAAATAAACTTAAAAGAAAAAAATAGAAAAAAAACCCTTAGGATGCAAATATACAAATGGAAGCCAAAGATTTAGCTTATACCAGAGCAAATAAAATGCATTGCTACTAGATTTTTGGTTTATATATTCATATGTTTATTCCAACCAAAATACATTTAAAAGTATTTTTTCAGTGAATAGTAGATGTGCAGACACATTCTATTAGCAATATACTTATCTCCTGTCTTATTAGGGTGATTATTTTTTCTAAAAATGTCAATTAAAATTGTCAATTGAAACCAATGGCTTCTGAAGGAATTGATTGAACAGTTTAATTTAATGCTGAGAAGGTTATGGTGACTGTTTCTTTTTGTTTGTTTGTTTTGCCTTTAGGTGAGTCATCCCACATGGGTATTCATGATAAATCTTTTCAGAAACATGGAATTATGATGGGGACTTACTGAAGACAATTTAGAAGATTGGGAATGGCAGTAGTAGTGAAAAGTCGGGAAAGTAGTACAGAAATCATGAAATCATGTAAAACATAGAAGTACAAATATTGTACATGATTCATTTATAAAGATGGTAATTTGAGATGGTTTACTCTCCAGATAGCCATGGTTGGTCCTGTGGCATAAATTTTGGGCTGCTAACCTCGAGTCTGTGATTCAAGCACCCCATCTGCTCTGTGGAGGTGGAGGTTGTCTGTTCCCATAAAGATTGGAAACGCTATATAGAGACCATATGAGTATGAATCAACTAAGTGACAGTGAACTTAAAGTTTTATTCTTGAAATAAAATAAATGAAGTTAAAAGGTGAAGAATATATATTAAAAATAGTACAATGAAAAAATGGTCACATTATATTTAATAAGACAGACTACCGATTTATTTTTCTAAAGATACTGATAATCTCTTCAAAGTATTAACTGAAATGTATTAACAAAATTGTACACAACAATGAAAATATCTTCAAAAGTGAAGAATACTGAAATTATTTACACAAATAACAATTCAAGTGATTTTAACAACAGCTCCACATTCATGGAATAACTAATTTGTTTTCTTTAGGCAAAATAAAAACCAAGGAGTATGGGAAACACATGTAAATGTGGAAATAAAGGAAATGATTACTATAAAATGAAATGAAATTGTCTATATACTACAGTAATTTAAAAAATTCTCTATGAAGTTATAAAATCACAAAATATAAAGTAATGTCATAATCCTACTACTGAGATTGAAAAGTTATTTTGTGTTTACTAATACAATAAAGAAAACAAAAATTGAACAAGTTGGGGAAAAGAGAAAAATTTGAATAAAAAGATGTGACAAAAATCAAGGATAATAAAGTAGCATAAACAAAAATGAAGGGTAATAAAATAGCATAAACATATTAGATCAATATAAGAAAAAGACTATGAAACTAAATTGCTTGAAACTAAAATATATTTCTAATTGCAGTACAAGTAAATTGACTAAATATTAGTAAAACTGTGATACTTGAAACTAAATTGAAAAACTTAAAAAACAAACATGCATAGTGCATAAGAAAGCATTTAAACATAAATTAGGGAATGGTTAAGAACTATTTCTTCCCATAAATTTTACTTCTTATATTTACATAATATATATATGTGTACTTATTCTGGCTTACCTGTTAGATTCTGTATATCTTATAGTACAAACCCTTCCTGTGAAGTATGTCTTTACCTGTAATTAGGGGGCTTGCATGACCACAAAATATATATGAGCCTTGGTTAGTAATAAATCTCTCTCTCTCCCCCCGATCTCTTTCCCTCATTTCCTCTCCCCTGTCACCCTCTCCCAGTGTCCTTCTTCCCCACTCTCTCTTGCCCCTGCCATTCCCATCTTCCACATTATCGCGTGGACCACCAAGCAGGGTTGAGGTTAGCATGCTACCATGAAATGTGTCTGACTCCTTTATTTCGCTCCTTCTTCTCGCTTATTACTCTGACTTTACTATAATCTTTACTTATTATCGCTGTACACTTGCACCTGCCAAGCCTGTGATGATTTGTTAGGAGCTGGCTCCCCTGACATATATGCATGTGGTTTGGGAGCATATTTTTAGTGCTTTGAT
This sequence comes from Tenrec ecaudatus, assembly GCF_050624435.1. Lineage (NCBI taxonomy): Eukaryota > Metazoa > Chordata > Mammalia > Afrosoricida > Tenrecidae > Tenrec > Tenrec ecaudatus. The sequence continues at coordinate 33,414,990 of NC_134540.1, forward strand.
AATTTGCATTTATGCTACATTTTTTTTCTAATCATGGAGCCCCACATGACATAGAGTTGGTGGATTAGAATCTTCTCAGTGCTTCCTGGGCATCCACACAGACCTGACCATGTGGTAGCCTTCTGGATCCCAGGAGTATCCAGATGTTTGTCAAAGTTTTCTAAGGACATCTACGGCTCCACCTCTCTCTACCAGTTATGGGCTAGATTCTTATTTGTTGCAACTACTATTGACAACTGCAGAAATTTTGAAATAAAATATTTGCTGCTATTTTTTTCTCATAATAATACACTGGAGATGTAACATTTAACAAAATATAAACTCTGGCTTACAGCAAATAAAGAGAGTGAATAGAAAAAGAAGTTGTGTGACAGATCAAATTCTGATCAAAGTCCCGACCAGGACACTTGAGAGACTGGCAATATCTACTCTGCAGTTGGTAGGTCTTCATGAATGTGGGAGTCACAAGGCTGATGGTCTTTAAGACTGCTCCATCTGGAGATGGGGATGGGAATAAGGAAGGTCTTTATGGTGCGATGGTTAAGGGACTGGCTGCTACCTAGAGGCCCATGGTTCAAAAGCACCAGTTACCTCATGAAGAAAAAGAAAATACCAGGCAATGCTCCAGTAAATACCCCAGCTTGGAAAACTCGATGGAGCAGTTCCCTTCAGTCATGGGAAGTTGCTGAGTTGAGAGCACCTGGAGGACACAAAGCAGCACCTACACAGTCATGTTTCTAGAATAAGCCCTCCAGAGATTGCTGCAGGCCTTTGATTAATAGTCAGCTAAAGGAAAATTTTGATTTGATAAATGTTGTCAATTGTCTCATGGATTTTAGGAAGCAATGGGATTTAGAAGCCTCCTATACAGCCATTCAGAAAATGCCCCTCCCTATTTCTATTATCAATTGCATTTTGGTAAGTTACAGCAACATAAAAAAATCTGTTTTCAAACACATAACTTTATATTAAAATATCCGAGCTTTTATTTTAGGATTACTTGCAATTCTCCCTGTTTATGCATTTTAAAATGAAGTATGATAACACTGAATTATACATGAATACAATTATATAAAATTACATTTAAATTTGCTAAACACCTATATTTACCTACCTCACCTCAACTTATGTCTTGTTAACTACAGTCATTTATTCCAATATTTATAACATATAATAATTAAACCTCTTAAGTATTATAAAAAATTCTCAGTTACACTGCTTTGAATTATTTAATTTAACTGTGATAACACAAACCAAAAATATAAATAGACTTGATATATATTTGCTATAACTTACTGCACATAAATTGCAATGAAACTAAGACTAGCAATCATAGACTTTTTCTACTTCCTTAAATTCTAAATTAGAATTTTTTTAACATTTTGTCAGGAGATTTTACATATATAATTACAAGCCATACATCCAGTAGATCCAACATAGCTTTACAATTGCGGCCATCATCATTTTCAATTCATTTTCTTTCTTCTTGAACTCCTTGGTAGCAGCTCCCTTTTAAACCCTTAATCTATTATATATTATGATTATTGTAGGTTTTCCCATAACTTACACCTTCCTACATATTCATTCTTCTAAAATTCTGAAGCTTGCTTCCCTGGAGTGGTATTATACAGTCATTGTTGCTATCAGTTCTCCCTTCTCCATTTCTCCCCCGCCCTCAGGTTCTTCCTGTACCCTCAGGGATTTGTTACTACCATTACTGTTTCTGAGGAGTTTATCTCTCTTGGATTTCATGAATTGAAATATTTAACTGTCCCGATGTACATACACAAGTCTAAGGCCATGATAGTAGGAGAGGATATTTTAAGAATTAGAGTATAGTTAGGTATTTCATCAGTGCTCGACTGCACCTTGGATACATAGTCCCTTCCAAGTGATTGTTCTGTGAGGGACTGTCAATTGTCTTACAGGTGGGCTTTGAGTCTTTACTTTGCCTAAGTTCCTTCATGTCAATTTGGTTGCTTTTTTTGTAGTAGATGAATATATATATAATTTAAATCATGGGTGCTCAATACGTCGATCGCGATCTACTAGTCCGTCGTAAATGAAATGTGGGTAGATGGCATGGCATTAAAAAAAATAGATGCAAGCCTATCATCAATCCCATCACTTAACTAATATACAGCACATCCAATCAGATGTAATCTTAGGTGTCAAATGCATGCGCAAACAACTGTGCTAAGTAAAGAAAAACTGAAAAGTTAAGTTATTGCCAATGTTTAGACCTTGTTTTTTTCCCTCTTAAAAGTAAGAAAAGGTATTAAAATGAGTGGGGGAACTGGACCAAGTCAGAAGACAAAAACCTATCACTTTCACACGGAATGGGAGATTTTGACACTACAAGCTGACATTCAGCTGAAGTCTAGAGCTCGTGAACAGTTCTGGAACTTACTCACAGAGTGAAAGTACTGAAACATGAGAAAATATGCTACCGCCTTGACTGCATTATTCAGCTCTACTTATTTATGTGAGTCAGCCTTTTCTCACATAAAGATCATGAAGTCCAAGTATGTTCCACCATGACTGAAGATTCACTTGGAAGTGTGTTTGAGGCTGGCTGTAAGCACCTATTGTCTGGACTATGCATCCCTAGCTCATTCCATTCAGTGCAAGTCATCAGAGTAAACTCAGGTAATAACAAAAAAATGTACACTTAATTGTTTTGTGTTGTGCAATAAGAACTCATGAGATTATGCAAGGGACATAAACATACATTATACATGTAAATAACTATCACTGCATTTATGAATAAATGTAATAAATAAAAATAAATATATATTTTGCATTTTTGTAATTGGTAGATCATTTTCGCTTGATCATTTTATAAGTAGCTCACATGCTGTAAAAGTGTGAGCACCCCTGATTTAAATCATTTTATCGGGGGCTCATACAACTCTTATCACAATCCATACATACATCAATTATATAAAGCACATTTGTACATTTGTTACTCTCATCAATTTCAAAACATTTTCTTACTACTTGGACCCTTTGTATCAGCTCCTCATTTTTCACTCCTCCCTCTTCCTCCCTCTCTGCCTCCATCATGAATCCTTGATAATACAGATAAGAGCTGGAAACACAGGGAATACAGGACAGAAAAACTCCTTGGGACCAATATTGAGAATAGCCATACCAGGATGGGAAGGGGAGGAGGACCTACCACAATGACCTATCTATAACCCTCTCCCATGGGGATGGACAACATTAAGGGAGTAGGGGAGACATTCGTTGCTTGTTTTTGAACTTCTGATACCTATTTCCATTGACACCTCATGATCACACAGGCTGCAGTGTTTCTACAATGTGGATTTTGTTGCTACCCTGCTAGTTGGCAACTTGTTTATCTTCAAGCCTTTAAGACCCCAGATTCTATGTCTTTTGATAGCCGGGCACCATCAGCTTTCTTCACCACATTTGATCAGGCACCCATTTTGTCTTCAGCAATCGTGTTGGAAAGGTATCATATATAGCCACATTATTAAAACAAACTGTTCTACTACTGAGGTTGGATTTATGTAGAGGCTCCAAGGCCATCTGAGTCCTTATTTTATTTACATATATATGTAAATTCATAGATAGCTATTCTATATTTATATATTTACATATATGCACATCTATATTTATACATATAGAATAAAAATATACATAATTTTAACTTCCTTGTTGTTTCCTTTATTTCTTTTTCCCTTTCCTCCTGCCCCACTATCATGTTCACCCATAGTTTGCCTCTCAGTAATTCCTCTCTGGCACATCTCAATTAATCAAACATCACCAGGCACACTGCATCCTCCTTGCCATCAATTTGAGACCCCTTGTTCTTCCCCTGTCACTGGTGTATTGCCTCACCATTCTCTTCCCCCCCATTTTCCCCTCTCCCAAAGTGTCCTCCCTCCTTTGGTCCCATGCTGTCTCTTTGAGAGTGCTTATCCCAGCTATCTTATATAGAGAGACATAAAATAAACAAACAGCAACCACAAAAGCCCAAACAAATAAATAGTTCCAGGTCTAGCTGCTGACTTTTGTGAATATCCCCAACCAGTTCAGATGAGGTGCCAAGTGCTGCCTCCCCCAACTCCCGAGGTCAGAGTCAGAATTGAACTTTCAGGAGTCTTCTCTGATCTGTTGTACTCCCCTCTTGGCCTGCCGCCCCCCCATGGGACGGTCAGACCAGCTGCGCTCCCCTACCTGTATCTTCAGTGCCATCCTCTTTAGCGCAGTGGTCTAGGGAAGAGATTTCAAGCCTTGAGTTGGGACCAGCTTATTTTTAACTCTATTTTTTAATTCTAAACTCTAATTTCATATTCAACTCATTAGTAGCTAATAATACTTTAAATCCTGGTACTCTATAGAAATAATTTCTGCCAAACTTCAGCATATCACTTCGAATAGTTTTAGTTCTATACAACCATTTTTAGTGCACATGCACGCACACATAAATTAATTCCAGATATCCAATCCAATACTAAATTGCCACTCTTATGGTCAGTGACTGAAATATGGCTAACTTTCTCCTGAGGCACTCTTTAGAAACATTACTTGTATATGTTCTCACAAATTATATATATATATATGTATGTATTTCATAAAAAGTTAAAGAGATATTTAACTTGATTTCACACTAATTATAATTGTTATTTTTTTGCATTTGTGATGTGTTATTTATAAATTGTAAGTTTTCATTACTAAATTAGCTACCAATGATTGCAATTAATCAAGATTTCAAATCATAAGCACAGTTGTATCTATATATAATAAATCAGAAAAACAAAACTGCCCTTGAGATAACCGACATAAGAGAACATTAATTATAGATGTGATGATACTGTGATTAAAAATTATGGCTATAATTTTCTTAATTCTTTTTCTTTCAAAAAAGGGATATGAAACATTTGAATTTTGACTTATAATTGAAACTGCTACTAAGTTAGGTAGAAGATGATCTGACTCTTTAATGCATTTTAGATTTGTTTTATTTCTATTTAATACAATAGACAATATAGAATGATTGATGTTTAGTCAAATGAATTGATCATGTTATAAGTTTATAGCCATCATTCTGAAGGATTATAAACATTTCCAAGTGACCAGAAACTATTTTTACTTCCTTGGAAGTATAATTATCTCAAATAGGTTTAATGTTTAATATAGATATCTTAAACTACCATTCACCAATGCAACTTAAAAATAAGGAATTTTACAACCTTTAATGTGTTGAACCTTTTATTTATAGACAATTCTAATGTCATTCACTCTTTTTGTTGCTTTTAGTTTCTCACCTAATGCTCACTCAAAGAGCAAAATCTGATTTTACTGCATAAATGCATCTTCTCTAATTCTTTCTTTTCTACACCCACTCCTTTTTATGTAATTCAAGAAACTTCTTATGAATTCCTGTGATGTTTTAGAGTACAATAAACATTGTAAGTATGGTGTGAGAAAAATCTTTGCTTTTTCCATTTATCATTTGTATCAACCTGATTGTGTTGTCCAAGTTAAACCTTCATTTTCCTGACCTACAGATGACATGATATTAATAATAGTCACCTTTCCCTGAAGGGTAAATAAAAAACATTTAAAATGTAGCATTGAAATAAGTTATTGGTAGGCATTTTTATATGGTGATGGCTATTCTTATATAAAATAAATATCTTTAGGATTAGCAGAGTTAAAATGTAACTCCACTATCTTCTAAATCTAAAGTGTTTTTGACTCTTTAATTAATTTATTTATTTATCTAGCTATTTATTTATTAAGCATTTTATTAGGGACTCATGCAATTCTTATCACAACCCATACATACATCAGTTGTGTAAAGCACATCTGTACATCCTTTGCCCTCATCATTTTCAAAGCATTTGCTCTTTACTTAAGCCCTTTGCATCGGGTCCTCTTTTTTCTCCCCTCCCTCCCCGTTCCCCCCTCCCTCATGAGCCCTTGATAATTTATAAATTATTATTTTGTCATATCTTGCCCTGTCCGACATCTCCCTTCAACCCCTTCTCTGTTGTTCGTCCCCAGGGAGGAGGACACATGTAGATCCTTGTAATCAGTTCCCTCTTTCCAACCCACTCACCCTCAACCCTCCCAGTATCAGCCCTCACACTCTTGGTCCTGAGTCAGCTAGAGTTGTAGACTTCCATTCCACCAGAGGTCGGGATGACGCATCCCAACACTTCCTCACATGATAATATGGCACCCAGCCGGACCCAAACATTCCATTAAAGTGAGGACCAAAAAGGGTGCAGCACTTTGGACTCATCAGCTGCCAGGATAAAGACAATGGGAATGCAGGAGAAGTGAGGTAGGCTAAGAGGGGCATGCTACTTCATTCCTCTAACACTCGATGTCCTAACCCTAGGCAGGTGTCCTTCTGAAATATCCAGGGCACCTGATTTGAGGCTGAATCATACTGTGTGTATGAAGTCTTTGCTTCACTTAACCTCCAACGGGCTTATGGTCTTACTGGTGTGGCTCGCTCTGCTGAGGCACCAAACCATCCAAGTTTCTCTGAGGAAGAGAGTCTGGTGTTGGTGTACAACAGTAAGTCTCTGAAATGGTCTTATTGCTACCTGCAGGAAGGAGGCTCCACATCTCAAGTCTGTACTCTTTTAGTTATTTTTTAAAAATCATTTAATTGGGGGCTCATACAACTCATCACAATCCATAATACATCAATTATATAAAGCACATTTGTACATTCGTTACCCTCATCATTCTCGAAATATTTGCTCTCCACCTAAGCCCCTGGCATCAGCTCCTCATTTTCCCCATTCCTTTCTGATCCCCTCTCCCTCATAAACCATTGATAATTTAAAAATGATTATTTTGTCATATCTTACACTGTCTGATATCTCCCTACCCATGATTCTGTTGTCTGTCCCCAGGGAGGAGATTATATGTAGACTGTAATTGGTTCCCCCTTTTCACCATACCCTCCCTCCACTGTCTCAGTATCGCCATTCGCACCACTGGTCCTGAAGGGATTATCCGCCCTGGATTCCGTGTTTCCAGTTCCTATCTGTACCAGTGTACATCCTCCAGTCTAGCCAGATTTGCAAGGGAGAATTGGGGTCATGATGGAAGGTGGGGGAGACGGGGGAGGAGGAGAAAGGAGGAGAAAGCATTTAGGAACCTGTGCCCAAGAAACTAGTCAGATCAGGGATGCATTCAGACCAGGGTCAGAGCAAAGTTTAATATAAAGTGTGAGTTTATTACAGGTTTCTTCAGATTTAAGGGAGCCATGATGGTGTAGTGTTTACAAGTTTGTCTGCAACCCTGATCTGCAAGTCTAATCTGTAAGGTTTGCAGTTCGAAACCACCCCCAGATGAGCAGCAAAAAGACAGGGTTTTATGCTTCTATATGTAATTAAAGTCTTATAAATTCACAGGAGCAGTTCTACCCTGTCCTGTAGGGTCACTATGAGTCAGTATCACTCGATGGCAGTGAGTTTGATTTTGATTTTCAATTCAAAACACCAAAGGCTACCAACATTTCTGAGGGCTCTATGGAATGAAGGGTCAGGTTTTTTTGTTTTGTATTTTGGCGGGTCTTCTACTCTGGACTGGTTCCCTTAATAAATACATATGATGTGTCCTCCAAATCATGGGTCAGTTAATTAAGTTATGGTGGGGAAATATGAACATCCTATATATTATGTTAATATGTGTGTTTATGTTAATCCTCAATAAAATCCTTTAAACAAAATAGCATACAATATCTATATTATGAACTTATTCCTAAATTCAACTCAGTAGTGCTAACTTGTTTTGTCAGTCTTCATAAATATCACCCAGTTTTCTTTCATGTCATACATGGTTTTAAATTAATCTATTTAGACATTATCTTCTTCTATAATATTTTGTACAAACACCACTGTTTATGTGATTATTTGATATTTTCTGTGAAGTATACTAGTTTCGTCTGATGCCGAATAATTTTCCAGTCTTCATAGTAACTTGAATTGGACTTGTGACATATTATAATTTTTAATTATTCTTCTAAACTAACAATCCACCATGACAATGCTTTTGATTTCAAGCTTGTATACTGTCAGGTCATAGAAGTCCTCACATACATATTGTAGGTTCCACATTACTGAACTGAAGCAAACAGTTTTTATTGTGTTTTTTTTTTTGGTTTGGGTTAGGTGACATCAAGTCACTTCCAACTCAGTGACACTGAATCACCTCTTGGTCCTGTCCCATCCTCACAATTGTTTTTATGTTTAAGCCATTGTTGGTGCCACGATGTCAATCCATTTCAAGAAGGGCCTTCCTCTCTTTCATTGACCCTCCTCTTTTACAAACGTGATGTCCTTTTCCAGGGGCTGGTCTTCCCTGATAACATGGCTGTCTTCCTTCAAGAGAGATTTGTTGGTGCTTTTGACAGGGCCTGGTACTTGAGGGATTCTTCAGCAGCACCATTGTTCAAAGGAATTGATTCATCTTAGGCCTGCCTTATTCAATGTCAAACTTTCAAATGCATTCGAATCGGCTAAGGTGCACCCTACTCTTCCCAAAAATCACTCTTGATTGTGAACATTAAGCAGAGGTCTTATGCAGCAGATTTACCCAATTCAGTGCGTCCTTGGATATCTTTCATGAACGTTGATTGTGGATCCAAGCAAGACAAAATCCTGTCAACTACATTTTCTTTATCATAACGTTACCTACTTGTTGGACCTTTTGTGAGAAATTCTATTGAAAGCCTCTCTGAGTCGCAATTCATATAGAAGGATGCAATCCTGGATCTTGATCAGCAAGTGGTTGGAATTCTACTCACTTTCAACCAGAAAGGTTATGCCATCTGCGTATTCTTCGTTCTGACTAAGCCTCCCTCCAACCCTGGTGCTGTATTCCATTTGCTATAATCCAGCTCGTCGGATGATTCGCTCAGCACACAGACTGAATAAGTATGGTGAGAGGATATAACCTGACACACAGCTGTTTGGATTTAAACCGTGCAGTATTCTTTGTTCTGTGTGCACAGCTGCCTCTTGATCTATGTACAGATTGCACATGAGTACAAAAAGGTGTTCTGGAATTCCTGTTCTTCTGAAGGCTATCCATAGTTTATTATGGTTTACAAATGCCTTTGTATAGCTAATAAAACACAAATAAACCTCTTTCTCCGACAGCCCTGGGGGCACAGTGGGTAAATAAGTGTTGGGAAGAAACCTGCAGATTCTGCAGTTGTAAACCACCATTCTCTTCCCAGGAAAAAGACATGGTTTCCTCCCCCCAGAAACAGAGTTTCAAAAGCACACAGAAGCATTGCTCCCCTGCCCTGGAGGGTTGCTGCCCACAGGCATTGACATGATAAAACCGAGTGAGTAAGAAACATTTTTCTGGTAATTTCTTCTTTCAGCCAAAACCTATCTGACATCAACAATGCTGTCCCTTATTGCATGACCTCTTCTGAATCAAGCTGAACCTCTGGGAGCTCCCTATCAATGTATGGCTGCAACCATTGTTGAATGGCCGGCAAAATTCGCTTGCTTGGCATATTAATGATATTGTTTCCTAATGATATTGTTCTCTTGGGTCACCTTTCTCTGGAATGGGGAGACATAGGATCACTGCCAGTCAGTTATCCAGGAACGTCTCTTTCAAATTTGTGGCCACAGACAAATGGGTGCTTCCAGCGCTTCATCAGCTAGTTGAAACATTTCAGTTGGTATTCCAGAAATTCCAAGAGCCTCGTTTGTGGCTGATACTTTCAATGCAGCTTGAATTGTTTCCTTTAGGAGCAGTGGCTTCTGCTCGTATGCTCTCTCCTGAAATGGGATATTGAGGCCTCGTTTTTGGTGTGCTGACTCTCCATATTCTTTCCATCTTCTGCTGTTGTTTCTTAAACAATTCAATATTTTGCCTATAGAAATTTTCAGTATGGAAAATTGAGACTTGAAAATTTTTTGAGTCTTTCAGTTTAAGGTATGCTGAGCACGTTCTTCCTTTTTGTTTCCTTTTTAAGTCTAGATATTCACACATTTATTTTAATGTTCTATTCTGTCTTCTCAAGCTGCAGTTTAAAATGTGCTGTTTCAGTCTTTTACTTCACCACTTATTTGCCTTAGCTATCTAATAGCTTTGTTTCAGAGGCTTACCTAATATCCATTTTGTTTTTCTCCTTTATTGTTTTTTAATTCTTTTTTTTGTTTTCTTCACGTATGATGTGCTTGATTTCATCCCACACTCTAACATTTCTGTCGGGAGTATTGAATACATCAACTCTGTCTTTACATGGTCTCCAAAGGCCAGTGGGATATACATAGTTTGTACTTTGGACTCTCATGGACCTGTTTACATTTCGTTAGCAAGTCTGCTCATAGGTACAGAACTTTGCCACAGAGAGCGCCAGGAGACAAGATCCCCAGGTCAGAAGGCATTCAGAATATGACCAAGGAAAAGCTGGCTTCTCAATCTAGCATCCACTGTAATAATGGGGATGGTAAAGCCTCTTGCAGAAAAGCTGTCGGTTTCTTTGTTTGCTGGTGGGTCACAACTCAAAATGAGAAGAAATGATTGTAAGCATCTTTTGTATTTAGAATTAGAACATATGAAGCAAGAATCATAGAAAATTGGAAGTCACAAAATATGAAATGGATATATGATGATCAACATTCTAGGCAGTAGTGAGTGGAAATGGACAGGCTTTGGTCATTTCAGATGAGGCATTTATGGGATTTAATATGGTGGGACTGACAGGTTCAAGAAGAACTGAGTCACAGTCATTGTCAAGTGAGACATTTCAAGATCTATCCCAAAGTACAATGCTCTCTGTGATAAGATAATGTCTATCTGAATACAAGGAAATCCAGTAAATTCTACTATTGTTCAATTTTATGCACCAATCATGAAAACTAATGATGGAGAATTTGAAGAATTTTAGGAATGTTTTGATCAAACATACAATCTAGATTCTCTGATAATTATTGACAATGAGAATGAAAAATTGGAAACAACCTGGTAGGAGAAATATTTGGCAAATACATCCTTGGCTATAGAAATATGGCTGGGGATCACAAGATAGAATTTTCCATGACAAAAGACTGCTTCATTGTAAATTCCCTTTTTCCTACAACAGAAGCAGTTAGTGTGTATGTGGACTTCCCAAAATAGAATATACAGATATCAAATTGTTGAAGAGCCAATAGAGAAGCTCACCATCGGTAACTAAAAGAAGGCCAGACTGTACACTGGTACATATGAGGGCTGGAGGCACAGGGAATCCAGGGTGGATGATACCTTCAGGACCAAGGGTGTGAGGGACGATGCTGGGAGAGTGGAGGGTGAGTGGGTTGGAAAGGGGGAACTGATTACAAGGATCCACATGTGACCTCTTCCCTGGGAGAGGGACAGCAGAGAAGGGAGGAAGGGAGACTCCGGATAGGGCAAGATATGACAAAATAACGATGTATAAATTACCAAGGGCACATGAGGGAGGGGGGAAAGGGAAGGGAGGGGAAAAAAAAAGAGGACCTGATGCAAGGGGCTTAAGTGGAGAGCAAATGCCTTGAGAATGATTGGGGCAGGGAATATATGGATGTGTTTTATACAATTGATGTATGTATATGTATGGATTGTGATAAGAGTTGTATGAGTCCCTAATAAAATGTAAAAAAATTAAAAATATAAAAGAAGGCCAGAGAGCAACTATAGAGCAGAGAATCCATTGCTCATATAAGTTCATATTAATGCGGACAAAAATGAATTAAATAGTGGTTAAAATATATTGTGAATTATATAAAACATATTGTGAATACATATAATGTCCATTAAATTAGCATTCATTCACGCAACCATCCATAATTTAACAAATCTTTAAGAAGCTCCCTTTTGGCACCATTGATTAGCCATTGGTCTGCTGAAGAAAAGAATGACAGTGGAAACCATCACCACTCCAAGGGAGAATGATGATGATGCCTGCTTCCATATTCCAGCCTCAGAAAGCTGAGAGCAGTTCTATGCCTTATAGAGAACCACTGAGTATGAACCGGTGGACTAGCAGCGGCATCAGTTTCAAGTTCATATCCTAGGCATAGTCATTGTTGTTAGCTGATTCTTCCTCAGGGTTAAGAGACAAATAACAACACATTTCAGTAACCATGTGCAATGTGATAAGGAAAATGATCTAATAGCAAAGATACTTAAAATGTGTTGCCTGTACAGACAAACATATAGAAGCTATCCAAGTGAATGTATGCTTGTATCTACCAAAAATAAACGTCATGAGAATTATATAAATATCTGAAATGGTTTAAAGATAAATACTAAGCAACAGGATATATGATCTTTAATACACTGTATTAGTACTTTGAGAAAATAGAATATTTTATAGGGTTTGTGTTACCTTAATTATAGCTCACTATTTTACTTCTCTGTGTTCTACTATATAAATCAATGGCTACGTAGAACTCATAGACAACATTCTTGATTAAAAAGGTTTGTTAAGGAAGTTAACTAATTGTAATGTCAGGAAAAATTGCTCAGGAGACCTTTTTTTTTAAAACATTTTATTAGGGACTCATACAACTCTTATCACAATCCATAAATATACATATATCAATTGTATAAAGCACATCTGTACATTCTTTTCCCTAATCATTTTCAAAGCATTTGCTCTCCACTTAAGCCCTTTGCATCAAGTCCTCTTTTTTCCCCTCCCTCCCCACTCCCCCCTCCCTCATGAGCCCTTGATAATTTATAAATTATTATTTTGTCATATCTTGCCCTATCCGGCGTCTTCCTTCACCCCCTTTTCTGTTGTCCGTCCCCCATGTAGATCCTTGTAACTGGTTCCCCCTTTCCAACCCACTCACCCTCTACCCTCCCAGTATCGCCCTTACACCCCTGGTCCTGAAGGTATCATTCAACCTGGATTCCCTGTGCCTCCAGCTCCTATCTGCACCAGTGTACATCCTCTGCTCTATCCAGACTTGCAAGGTAGAATTCAGATCATGGTAGTGGGGTGGGGGGTGGGAGGAAGCATTTAAGAACTGGAGGAAAGCTGTATTCTTCATTGGTGCTATGTCACACCCTGACTGACTCATCGCCTCCTCTAGACCCCTCTGGGAGGGGATCTCCAGTGGCCGACAAATGGGCTTTGGGACTGCACTCTGTACTTCCCCCTTCATTCACTATGCCTTATACCTGATCCCTTCGACACCTCGTGATCGCACAGGCTGGTGTGCTTCTTCCATGTGGGCTTTGTTGCTTCTGAGCTAGATGGCCACTTGTTCACCTTCAAGCCTTTAAGACCCCAGACACTATTTCTTTTGATAACCTGGCACCCTCAGCTTTCTTCGCCACATTTGCTTATGCACCCGTTCGTCCTCAGCAATGGTATCATGGAGGTGTGCATCCTATGATATGATTTTTTATTCTTTGATGTTACAAAGTTCTTCCAAGTCTGCTAAGAAATACACAAATGGGCATACCACTCCACTGCAAGCCGCAGCCCAAAGGCCTTTAGCTCAAACTCCATGGGTCAGCAAATCCAGCGCCCCAAATAAGGTGCCCCGAGGCACCCTACTCTGCAGGTAAGCCACCCACACAGAAGCACTCAGTTTTCCTTGCTGTGTGCTCTTTGAAGTCCACTCACCACTCTGTGCTGTGCTCTGGCTCCTAGCTGCTCTCATGCTCCTCTGAAGTGACTGTGTACTGGATCCTGATTTACCACACAGCGATCTTAGGTCCAAAAGATGTGCTCTACATCTTGCTCTTGCTGGTAATGAGATCCCTCCTCCTACTTCACAGTGCTCATTACATACATAACAGAATGGCATAACAGGGAATCTTGTTCACAATTACTCATAAGGGAACCCTATCAGTATCTGTCCCACCTTCTTACCTGAGCCCTGCAGGGAAAGTTCATTTGATGGCTGTTGCGGACAATTGTGAGAAGAGTCTCACTGTATAAGTCACAGCTCCTGCAGGGACATTTTATTAATGCAGTGAGCATATTAGAAGGTTTGTCCCCATGGTGTTCTTGCTTGATTGCTTTCATATTTTCTATAGCATCATAATTTTTATACTGAATATCATCATTCATATCTGATATATAAAAGCCTTTTAAAAATTAAGGTTGGAGATTTTAAGAAATGCTTAATGTAATTTTCATATATCCCCTACCTTCCTATCACTTGAATTATTCTATCATGCATCTTTTAAAAACATATAATAATAGACTACTTCTTTTTCATTCTTTCTAGAACTTTATCATGTCACAGGCCTGAATTAATGCTTTTCTTTTTAAGGTAACTTTATCGGTTTATGCAATTGATCAATCTATCTTTAGGAATGTGAATGCACTAGAGAGGAATCAAGGGAGTATTCTTAACTTGATATATAGCAGTCAGCCAGAGTAATTTGCAAATCTAGCAAGTTAAACTACTAAAGAAGATTTAATAAATGGAGGAGTTAAATTATTTTCTGTTTTTTTCATATTCCCCTTAGCCAGTTTAAAATAGAATTGTAAGAGGAATAAATTGTACTTCTTCAATCTGAATCATTCAAAATTGGACTGAGTGAGGAAAGACAATTTGTGTTAGACAGTTTCCTCATTTTTCAAAATTCTATTACTTTACAAAAATTTAACATCTATATATCCCTTCTTTTCTCTCAATTTCCTACTATATAATGAGTACTTGGAATTCCTAGCATAATGACTCCATATTATTTTCCATTTATTTTGACCTATATTGGAAATTGAACTATTCTCCAATGATAGCAAGTCTTTTTACTTTTTCAAATACTATTAATAATTATTTTCAATTTTTTTCTTTCAGTTTTATTTTTACCATAAAGCACATTTATTTTAAGTGAGTATACTATCAGTAAGATTTTATTTCATATATGAAATGAGGCTGAAGCATTCACCTTGGAGAAAATATGTATACTGATATACATTTTTAATGACTGTTCCCCTACCCTTGGGGAATATTCCCCAAACTTCATAATGCTACATTCATGTGTAAAGATGCTTCCTTATTGTGCTGGCAAACAAGGTATCTACCATATCGCGCCAAGCATTACTTTACACCAGTGCATTAAGTGCACACCATCATAATGCTCTATAAAAAATGAGTGATGTCAAATAACATTATGGATGTTAATTAAAGTAGATATTCACAAAACAACAATAGACTATTCTTAAAATGACAGTGAGAAAAATGGAAACGGACAAAAAGAAATGATTTAGACAATATATATTTACTTATTAAAATTGAGATGATTAAAAAAACCAACTCAATTCTCCTTATCAATGGCATTGAAGTAATCCTACATTGACTGTGACTGTTATGTAATTTTATGACACCTCAAAGATAGATAAAAAACATAGAGGTGTTATCTATACAACCTGCCAATTAGATCACAGCTTGGTGGTGCCTCCTTGGGAGCCTGGCCTCCTCCTAAGGAAGGGCTATGCCCCACCCCCACCCAAATCTGACTTCAAGTTTACCACTTGATGACCTTGAGAGCTACTAGAGTCCTGCCATGCATCCACCGAACTTGGATCCATGTGGTCTTGCATCCGCCAGCCTGTGATCTTTCTGCATTCTGCATCGTTCTGCATGAGGCTGCAGAGGGACTTGTGGAATAGTCCGGGTGTATTGACTTGAGTTGGTCTGAGCTGGGATGGTTTCTTGATAGATAATTACTTCTTGATATAAAGCTCTTCTGACACAGAAATGGGCAGCACTGAATTTGTGTCTCTAGTCAACCCAGCCTAGCGGATTAATTAATTTAAAAATTCAACTCCCCCAAAACAAACCCCCCTTAATATACCTAAACATAACCGCCTTAATATTACTTTATGGTGGCTTCTCTGTGTTATTTAAATACATTTGTTTTCATGTATTCCTTTTCTATGGAGACAATGTTTTATTCAATACAAGAATTTCTAAAGAAAGCAATTTCAAAACATTCTATGACTGAGACAAAAATAAAAGAAGCTTTCAATTATAAACTCCAAATTGAGGAATATTCTCTCAGGGCACTATCATGCAGGATAAGAGCATCCTTTCAAGGGACATATTTGATTGGTTTCTTATCTTCTGCCACAACCAATGTCAACTTAGTTACTTAACAATAGTTCATTCTTGAATTGTGGGGGAAATCGGATGCAAACTTTTATGCAGTTCTCTTTCAAAGAGCTAAAGAGGCTTCTGAGAATACATTTGGGTAAAGTTTGCGCTGTAGAGACAAACGTTTTGGCTTACTGCAAACCCTCAAAAACAATGGCAAAACAACCTGAAATGAGTAGCATTTGAGTTGGTCTACTAAAGAAATTCAGCAAAATCATCTTTATATGCATCTATCAGAAATTTCAACTCCTCTCTAATTCAATTATTGGGAGAATAATTGAAGTAGAACTCAATTTCATTGCATACATTTGCCACGATGGGAAAGACAAATTTGCTGAAGGTGTGCTACCCTTCTGACCCATTTATTTTTTCAGAATTATTCCTCCCCCATTAATTTAAATTCACTCTCCCCTAGATTTCCAATTCAACCTTTTTAGGGTTTTTTTTTTTCTTTTTCTTTTCAATTTGATTCATATAGATAGTTCTTAAATAAGTAAATTGTTCAAGGGAGACATCTCGAGCTAAGCTAAACTATTGTTTGGTTTTTAAAAGACTTCAGTGGGTTGTTTTAAGGTTAACGTTTAATGATTACCTTGGGCAAGAGTTTTAGGGGTTCATTAAGCTGCCATGGCTTCTAAAGTCTGAATTCCATAAGTAAGTGAAATCCTGACCATGTTGACCAGAATTTCTTTATTGAACATTTCATCAAAATGTCCAGTAATGGTAGTGTCATTTTCAGTTCCCCTGGTGCCCTTCACTCCTTCTGGTCACTTGGCAAAAGAAGTAATTGTTCGTGAAGGAGATTGGTCACACCCTCCATGACCTCAGTTTCCTGATTGCTCTGTTGCCCACTGTGAGTAAACAGCTGCTCTTTTTGTTATTGTAAATAAACCTAATAATGCACGGGAGAGGACAGTATGTTTCTAGGCCTACCATTTGGATCTGAGTCATATTGCTTATTATAATTTCTGCATCAATCTTGAAAGAAACTACATATAAACTCTGCTGGTGGTTATAAAATTGTGTCCTCTGGTTTTGCTATATTTCATGAGAGAAAGAAGGCTGTTGCATGTGTTCAAGGACCACACTAAATCTCAAAGGCTGGCAAGGGTAATTTTTAAGAGTTTTAACTGACTATGAAGAGATGCAGGCACAATGGTAACTCCAGCAGATCCCCTTAAACCACGTTATTCGGGTACATAAGGTTTTGCACAATATTCTAACTTTTGCTCAAAATATATCTATAAATTCTGAAGCTACATCTAAGAGATTTAGTGTGCTCTCCCTGGCAGGCACCTATTTGTGTCCTGGGAAGATGATATGTAGTTTCTACCCAGCAGGGAAAACAACAAGAGCAAACCCAGGTGGCTAATCTCTATGAACACTTTATCTAGGATTACAGTTTACTAGTCAGGAAATTGTTTAAATCCCCTTGAGGGCAACATAATCTTCCTCCATGGATGCTGCAGGAAAGAGTTTCTTAAGAACTCCAGCATCTTCTCAGTAATTGGAGACTCTGGAAAATTTGTTTCTATTTATTCATTAATTAGATAGTGCTTACAAAATGGTGCTTTTTTTCTAAAACAGTAGATCATATATTGTGTACTAATTGTCTCATCCACTTTAGTTCACCAATGTTGCATTAAAAATACTTATTAAATGGTGCTGACATATTGTATAAATATAAAAAAGTGAGAAAAAATAACAGTAACTATTCTAACGTAATTTCCATAATTATTTATACTAAATATTTCAAACGCAAAGTGCAGTAATTAGTAAAGTGTTGTTTTTTTTTAATCTCCTCAGAGACAGTGAGGGATCTGTGCTTTCTTGCTGTCCTCTGCTCATCTACACCGGATTACCCACATGTATGCCCACAGGCCACAGTAGGATAGCTACAAAATAAACAATGTCAAAATTCCATGTCTACTCTGACAGCCATAAGAAAAGATGTTAAAATATTTTTTAAAGATGTTAAAATATATAGAATATGCATACTTCTCTGCATATTGGTTCTAGACTGGAAACGGCTCAACCCTAAATCCAGATTCTTATTTTCGGTACTGTATCACTTTGCATGATATCACTATCTATTGAATCACTTTAACTGACATCATGAGACTTTCTTCTTTAAATCAACGTATCCCCCAAATATCTCATCTGTTGGAGAACCCCATGTTTTACAAAATATTTTCTCCATGCTTCCTGCTTAGAGCATCACAATTATCCTACAACTGGTTCTCAGTTTTGCCTCTACTCAATATGTATTACATCATCTTGCTTCCCAGTTATCTTCATAAATCAATGATCAGAGCAGACTTCCTTTTCTTAAGGAGGCTTGTTAGTGTCGTGGATTAAGAGCTGGGCTGCTCACAGCAACAGCTTCCCCAAGGGCACGAGATGAGGACTTCAGCTTCATTAAACACATACAGTGTTGGAAACCCTGTGGGGCAGGTCTACTTCATCCTACAAAATTGCTACAAAGTCTAATGGACTGTATGGCAATGGGTTGGGGTTTTCACTTCTGCAAGCGCTACATTCCTAATTCCTGAATTGTATCTATCTCTTTTCCTACATGGGAGGTCTCAAACAGTTTACCACCTGGTCTGCTCAACATAAGGTACGTGGTTTGATGACATTTACAGATACCTTGGAAGAAGGGTTTAGGGATCCGTATCCAAAAGATCAAAGCCAATGAAGACCTGATGGCGCACAATGGGCTCTGACGCTCAGAGTGCTCCATGAGTTAGAAGCCAAGGGACTGTTCCTTCTTTCCCTCCTACTGCCTTCCCTTCCTTCTTCCCTCCCTCCCTCCCGTTCACTCAGCTCTCTCACTCGCTGTTTTTACAACAGGAGTCTAAAACTATTACTGTGAAGTCTTTGGGTTTCTCAGAACCAAGTGTCTGTACAAATGGGTTTAAATAATAGGGAGTTTATTAACTCACCTATATATAAAGTATAGCAGATTTCATGGTTTACCCCATCAAGTGACGCGCAATGTCTCAAAATCATGTGTATCCTCTTCTATTTTGTGTACGTAAGGAACCTGGTTACACCATGGTCAACCATTCTGTTGTTAGCCAAAAGGTTGACCATGTGAATTCGCCCAGACGACCCACAGGAGGAAATGCGTGGCAGCCTGCTGCTCTAAAGATGATAGCCTGGGGATCCTTCACGGGACAGGTCGACTGCATCTTAC
The DNA here is from genome assembly GCF_050624435.1 of Tenrec ecaudatus. NCBI lineage: Eukaryota > Metazoa > Chordata > Mammalia > Afrosoricida > Tenrecidae > Tenrec > Tenrec ecaudatus. Next base: position 33,434,298 of record NC_134540.1, read on the forward strand.
AGAGTTACTATGACGTGAAATTTACTCAAAGACGCAACACTAGGATGAGACTATTCCTTAATTTAAAGAGAACTGGTTGCTCAAAAGTTGCTCACTAATCCGAAGATTGGCTGTTCAACCCCACCTAGCGGCTCCGTGGAATAAAGAGCTGATGATCTTCTCTCATTACATCAAAGCAAATGTTTTGAGATTGATGAGGGCAACACAGGTACAAATGTGCTTTTCACAAATTGATTTATGGATGGGTTGTGATAAGAGTTGTATGAGCCCCAATAAAATGATATTAAAAAATCAAAGCCTAAGAAGCCCTACAAGGTAGATGTGAATTCAAACTGACTGGGCAGCTCCTAACAAAAACTAATTTATCTGCATTATAATTTACCTTAAAAAATTGTTCATTATACTCAGAGATCTAAAGTGGCATCATGTACTATTAGATTCCATGAATCTTCATTCATATTAAGACAAGGGATGTTTACTTCCATCATGAAGAGATGCCAAGGGCTTCTTTCTGATTTAAAAAAAAATGAGCCATGTGTCTATTTCAGAAGCAATAATTATGGTCAGTGCATGGGATTGGTAGTTTGAATAAAGACATAGTCTGTCCCAGGAGGAGAAAGTCAGAAAGCTAAGAGAAGGAATAACGATACAATGAATTGTGATGGAAGAACTATGATATTCACCACATGCGAGGTCAACAGAAGTGCCCTGCTTCTCTCCACTGTATGTGATGGCCCCTGACTGGCAACACCAGAGCAGATACTGTGGTGGAGTCCATGCTGACTTCCGGAACCGCTGCTCTAGGTTTCCCACACTGCACAACTTTCTAGGAGTGGGCAGACTCATCTTCTTCTTGTGGAGCAGCTGGTGGGTGTCCATTGCTGATATTTTGGTGAGTATATCCATGTGTATCCAACAATACCACCAGCTATTATTTTAAACACAGGTTTGCCATGTACAATGCCATGTCCTATTAGTACAAAATTCTCCCCTTCGACACGGCAAGCCTCGTGAGTGACCCAACCATAGAAGTAATGTAATTCAAGCTTAGGATAAAACTAGGTAGCAAAATGCTGTTCATATCTGCATTTTTCTATAGAAATGTTGATCCCTAAAACTAAACCACAATGCGATGAGGTGATTCAGAAAGCATCAAGTGATCTAATAGGATTTTTCCAGCTGACAGTCCTGGCTAGAGTCTCAGTCAACCCACAACACCAGTGTTTGGGTGAGTGAGGGAAATTTACTGTATATACTTGAGTATAAGCCAACCTGACTATTAGCCAAGCCACCAAATTTTACCACAAAAACTGCACGGCCCATTTGTCAGCCACTGGAGATCCCCTCGCAGAAGGATCTAGGGGATGAAATGAGTCAATCAGGATGTGATGTAGCACCAATGAAGAATATAGCTTTCCTCTAGTTCCTAAATGCTTCCTCCCTGCTCCCCCCGCACCCAACTATCATGATCCGAATTCTACCTTGCAAGTCTGCATAGAGCAAAGGATGTACACTGGTGCAGATAGGAGCAAGAGGCACAGGGAATCCAGGGTGGATGATCCCTTCAGGACCAGGGGTGTGAGTGGTGATACTGGGAGGGTAGAGGGAGGGTGCTTTGGAAGGGGGAACCAATTACAAGAATCTACATGTGACGACCACCTCCCGGGGGATGGACAACAGAAAAAGGGGTGAAAGGAGAGATCAGACAGGGCAAAATATGACAAAATAATAATTTATAAATTATTAAGGGCTCATGAGGGAGGGGGGAGGGGGGAGGGAGGGGGGGGGAAAGGACCTGATGCCAATGGCTTAAGTGGAGAGCAAATGCTTTGAAAATGATGAGGGCAATGAATGTACAGATGTGCTTTACACAGTTGCTGTATGTATGGATTATGATGAGAGAAGTATGAGCCCCTAATAAAATGTTTTAAAAATGTGCTGAAAATCTTCACTTGTATATGAGTATATATGGTAATTATGTTCCAGTTCAGTTATCCTCTGACTAAAATTCATTAAAGACCATTGAAAAACATGCGTTTACTACTACAGTCAACTTCCAGAACTATGAGAGATAATAAAGTAAATATCATTGTTTTGGACCTTTATGACTTGGTCAATACTTTAGAACTTCTGTTAGGCCTGATTGACTACAGAAACAAATCTGGGGACACTCATATATGCATAAGAAAGAGCTCTATATCAAGGAATAATTATATATCAAGAAAACAGCCCAGCCTAGCCCAACTCAAGTCCCTAAGTCCCATACTAAGTCTGATACTAATCCCTTCTTCAGACTGACTCAGCCACAAACTATGATGCAGAATGCAGGACTACCACATGTGCATGGGTCCAGTGCAGGTGGAAACCTCACCGGGCTCTGGCAGGTCTGAGTGTCCTGCCAGCAGGAACGGGAAGGCAGAAAGAGAAAGGAAGGTTCCCCGAAGCCTCCTTATGAGAAAGCCACCCTTACAAGATATTCAAGTTGACATGAAATAATGTAACTACATCAGAACTCACAGACCATCAGAACACATGCTTTTAACTGTTGATTTCTTCATTCTCTCCTCATTTTATTCCTACAGCACTCAAACAAAAAATGTAAAAGATTGTACTCAGCTCTAAAAAGAATTGTTTACATAACAATTTACCTTGCAGATTCTTAAAGACCAACTTTGCAAATACCTATTTGTATCTTTTAGCAAGCAACCAGCCAATCAACCACTATTTAATTGAGAATTAGAGTAAATATTTAGACTGGTCCTCACTTCTTTAGTTATTATGTCTTTGCATATTAAACAATAATGTGATGCTAATTTTTTAACCCATAGTCTATATGGCACCACGGGTTAAGGGTTGTTCCTCTACAGGAAAGAGGGCAGTTAAAAGTCATCAGTGAGCCACAGGGAGAAATTCTGCTTCTGTAAATATTTACAGCGTCAAAAAACCCATGGCATTCTACTGCACCTCATATGGTTGTAAAGAATCAGAATGTTTGGATGATAGTGGCTAAAATAATTTCTAAATGTACAGTGCAATTCAACAATTATATAGTAATGCTTATATTGATATTTACAATTATTTTTAGTCAATTAGAAATAGTAGTGGACACAATATTTACTAAATTGAAGTTGATAACACCACTATAATTTCACTGTTCTTATCTAGTTGTTTAGCTTAATAACAGACCAATGAAACTTGTTTAAATTTGGAACTTCAATTTTCCTTACTCTTCGTATAACTGAGAATTTTTGACATAATTTAGAATTCTATAAGAGTTTTACATGAGATACAATAAATAATTACCTTAAAGTTGTATAGGTTTAGATTATGCTCAGTGAGTTGTCCTTCCTAAAAAAAGAATTCGGGTTGCACGTGGTTCGTGGCTGGCTGCTAGTTCAGGAGTGGGACATGCCAACCCTCTTCCTATTCTGGAGGAAAGACGCGGCCGTCTCCGCCTGTAAAGAATGAGAGGCTTGGAAGCCTTCCGGGGCAACTCCACGCTGCTTTTCAGGATCATGATGAGTCAGGAGAGATGAGGGCACCATGTTTCTTGTTACTTTGGTTTGTGTTGGTGCTTTCTAATGGTTCACTTATATCAGTTGTTAATTTGTAAATTTCAACTAGGACTTTATTAATTGCTCAGAAATATATACTTTTAAATTGCATGTGCCTGCTTAACTTGCTTCATCACTGATTTGAGAAGAGTTTATGTTGATTGTGGCAAATAATATTTATTGTTCATAATGCAATTGTCATCATTGTCAATAATAATTAAGCTGTTGCTTAATTTAATGCTCAAGGAAAAGATGAAGATATATATTAATTTTTACATGTAGAATATATATATATGTATATATATATCCCTCCTTATTTGGAATTTATCTTTACGTGTTATTCCAATAATTGATAAATAAGATTTTAAAAATCTTTGCTGAAAATTCAACAAATGCTGATTTTATGACATATGTAGGATAGATTTTTTCCAGATGTGTTGATTGATACAGAAAGAAATACATGACAGCATTTGCCGCCAAGAAGTAAAATTGTTCTTAAAATAGTAAGTGTCAAAGATGTCCAGAATGGAGTCTTAAAATAGTAAAGGAGAGGCTACATCAAACTGAGAGCCAAGGGAGACTAGGAAGATTATGAGATTTTAGCTGGGCTGTAGCATCTTGCTATGATTTGCACATGTGGATATAGCTCGAAGACACGGGAGGTAGACATTATGCAAGCAGATCATAAAATAAGAAAACATTGCTGGGCATGTTGAGGTATTGCGAATAGGGCATATGAAAAGATAGTAATAAAAGTCAAAGATGACTACAAGCCTGGAGATCAGGATGAGTGAAAGATTATAATACTAATAAAAATGAAATTCATGTTCAGGAACTTCCTCGTGGGAAAAAATGATTAGTTCAGTTTTAGTGCATGGTGCTTGAAAGACTGTCTGGTAGCGGGTGCAAAGAGTCTTACAGAAAATTGGGAATACAGAACTGTAACTTGAGAGACTGCTGGTAGCTAGAAATGTATATTTACAATATAGCATTAGACAAGCTTAAAGACAGATTGTACATAGACAGATAGCTAGATGATAGATAGATATTGTATGTTTACAATATAAAATTGCATAAGGTTAAAGACAGGTTATACATGGACAGATAGATGATAGAGATTTAGAATATCTATCTATAAATATACAAGACAAGCTAACTAGCTAAAACCTAAAGTATGAGTTCAGCTAAAGGAAATCTTAGAAAAAGAAAATGTTTTCACTAGATAATTTTGTCTCCAACTATTTGTTCTAAAAGGCAACTAGCAGGTTGAATGAGGGCATATTATATTTTTAAAAGCTGAATTTTGAATCCCTGTGAAGGTCAAGCACACTCCATTTATCCAGTGGTCCTTGAATTCCCATGTACCCTTCATTCTGACGACTTCACAAACGTATGCTTCTTCCCTGCTACCTGCAGTCACTGGAGATCAAGACTGCCAAGTGTAACTAATTTTGTTTACTCGTTACTTACTGTAAATGTCTTGGAAGCTTATTCACTCATTTATTTTTTTTTAGCAAAAACACATGGGATATGACTGGTGCAATACCAGAAGCTAAAAGTATATGGAAAAGGCTATGCCACAGAAAAAACAAGACAAATATACAAACTCCCACACCACAAACAGAAGGCATGACAATATTTCTAAAATGACGTAGAGTGAAGGCCATTTCCTCCCATCCTTGATATTTATAATATCAACCTGAGTTACAAGGAAAATGAAATGAGATTAAACATGACACACAAGAAGGACACTATTTTTTTAAATTAATGAATGCAACATACATTAAATTACATTTAAAAAATATAATTAGAACAAATCTAATGGTAAAAATGCATATCTAATCCGACTTTCTATTTTCTTTATGATGATAGTAGAGCAACAAGTCTTAAAAGAATATATCACTACAGGTAGGAGGAAAGGTGATAAAATGATTTCAGCCAGTTCAGCATGTTAACATATCCAAAATCGAATGTGTAATTTTCAACATTTTTATTTCAGTCTTTCATTAATAGTTTCCTTATTTTTCCAGCAAAAGTTGCATTTAAATCATGTATCCACAAAATTAATTGAATAAAAATTAATATTTTCAATATGTGTCACTTTGCATTGAAAATGAATTTGTTATTGTATTATATTTCAAAATCTTTTTTCAACATACACTTATTGTATCATTATTGTCAAGTTACATAACATCTCTTTTTTTACCTTAATAATCTCAATAACTTTGCAATTGTTCCTATAAATAGCTAGATCTTCAAAGGCATTGTCATGCTTAAATTTCACAAGTACTGCATTTGCAATAGCTATTTACCCAAAGCTAATAAAATTTAGTTTTAAGCTTCATTTGTCATATATGTTTTTCTTTCATATTATGTATTTGGCAACTACTAATTATCCAATTTATCCAGAAAAATTGATATTATCTTGACATATTCATATATGTGTAAGTGTACTCATGTATATATGTATGCATAAAGATGCCAGCTTTATATATTCAAGCAGATGGTGAAATACTGAAATGAAAGTTGATGTTTCATAAAATCACTGGGGAGATTAACGACAGGAATATGGACAACTGTATGAATAGAGTTAGGCTAGGTGACTCCGCTCCTCTTCAAAAAGGAGAGAGTCAAGCTGGCAATATACTCGTACATCATATCCAAACAATCTCATAGTGTTGCTGTGGAGACTAATTGACACAAACTCTGAGAATTCAATTAGTATAATATATGGAAATAACTAATTTTCAGTAAATATTTGTAGAATCTATTTAAAGTAAGTGTATGATTCCATGTTTTAATAAATATTCAGTAGCACAGTTTATTCTATTGTCAGATAAAACAAAGACTTCAAGATTCATTGTATTACTTTCCAATATAACATAATGGAAATATGCTTTCAAATATATATATATTTGATACACTCTAAATATCAATTTAATATAGCAATCTTTTAACCAGTAAAAAGTTACCTTTATTACATACTTCTTACATGTTTTTCATGCTCTCAGGTACAATCACAAATAGAATTGTAGATCTTTACATGAATGGGACAAACGATGCATATATTCAACAAATGTGTAATAAAATTAAAATAATGAATTTGGACTCTTTCATGACACATTTAGTAATAAGTTAGGTCAAATATGTGCAGAAAAGTGGACACACTCTTTTTCTACACATATTTTTACAACAAAACGGATATGCTTTATAAAGCAAAATTTTTCTGAATATAGCAAGTCCTGTTTAAACAAAAAATATATGAAGTTTTGCCTTGATCACAAAATAATGTTTCACTGTGTAAATATCTGACTTCATCTCTAAATTGCTTTGCTGGTTTAAAATGGTTAACTAACACTTTTATAAAGACTCAATTTAATTTTAGACATATGTAATTCATTTTTTCCTTCTACATCAAATTTCCTGATATTAGTTCTTTTGAAAGCTAATAGCAAGCTTTTCACTGTATGAATATGATATGTAAATTTAGTCAAAACAAATCACAACCTTTCCTGAGCAATTTAGCTCTTGGCTAAATATATGTTGTTTATAAGTTTAAATTATATGCATTAGTTCTCAAGCCAGTCTTTTAAATGTTCCTGAGTAGAACATAGTAGTGAACAGAATTTCTTTTTAAATCCTGTTGGAAAAATGATATTTATCAGTAAGACATTTACAGTTTTTTGTGAAGTTGTACACATTATACACACTATTGTCTTATTAGTAAGATGCTAGAGTAAATTCCTTAGGAGCTCTCGTGGGGTAGTGGGATTTGCATTATGCTGATAACCACACCATCATTAGTTCTAAATGACTAACTACTTCTGGAGAGAAAGATGAGGCTTTCTACTCTCATAAAGATTTTCAATTGTGGAATACAAGGGCAGTTCTACCAGGTCCTATAGGCTAACTAGGAGTCAGAATGAACTCGATAGCAATGAACTTGGTTTTTTTGTTTTTTTTAGTTTTATAGCAAATTCAGGAGCCTTAGTGGTACAGTGATTAAGCACTTAATTGCTAACAGAAAGGTCACAAGTTCCAGCTATCAAAAGAGACAGTGTCTGGGGTCTTAAAGGTTTGAAGGTAAACAAGTGGCCATCTAACTCAGAAGCAACAAAGCCCACATGGATGAAACACACCAGCCTGTGCAATCACAAGGTGTCGAAGGGATCAGGGATAAGGCATCATCAGAACAAAAAAATTGTATAATTCTGAATGAAGCAGGGGAGTATGGAGTGGAGACACAAAGCCCACTTGGGTCGCATGGAGGAGATGAGCCAGTGAAAGTGTGATGAAGCACCTATGTAACATCCAACTTTCCTCTAGTTCCTAAATGCTTCCTCCACTATCATGATCCCAATTCTACCTTACAAATCTGGCTAGACCAGAGGATGGACACTGGTACAGATAGGAACTGGAAATGCTGGGAATTCAGGGTGAATGGTCCCTCAGGACCAGTGGTGTGAGTGGTGACACTCCGAGGGTGGGGTGGAAAGGGGGAACCAGTTACAAGGATTTACATGGTTAAGGGAGATGTCAGACAGTGCAAGATATGACCAAATAATAATTTATAAATTATCAAGGCTTTATGAGGGAGGGGGAGCAGGGAGGGAGGGGAAAATTTAGGAGCTGGTGCCAGGAGCTTAGTTGGAGAGCAAAGGTTTTGATAATGATGAGGGCAATGAAGGTACAAATGTGCTTTACACAATTGATGTATGTATGGATTGTGATAAGAGTTGTATGAGCCCCCAATAAAATGTTTAAAAAAAAAAAGAAAGTTCATCAATTCAAAATCATAAGCTTACTTTGGAGGGTCATAAAATGAAACAGAGGAAAGATATAGGAAACAAAGCTATGGACAGAGGTATTAACAATAGTGTGTGATTAGATAAATACATTAATTCATAAAAATAGAGGTATTGGCATAGGTACATATTCCAAAACATTTATATGGCAATACATTGAAGTGGATAGACTCTGAGCCTCTGCTCAAATCCTAGCTCAATGCAAGAACATTTTGTTTTAACAACCTGGCTTTCTGTGGTGCTCACTCTCCCAGCATGATCACTTAAGACAAAATGGGTACACAAGCAAATGTGAAGAAAGCTGATGGTGACAACTATCAAAAGATACAGAGTCTGGGGTCTTAAAGGTTTGAAGTTGAACAAGTGGCCATCCAGCAGAGAAGCAACAAGCTCACAAGGAAGAAGCACACCAGTCTGTGTGATCATGATGTATCAATGGAATCAGGTAACACACATCAGAACACATCAAAAAAACAAAAAAACATATTGTTGAGAATAAGGTGGGTCAGAGCAGAGATCCAAATCCCATGTGTAGACAGTGGGACATCCCCTAACAGAAGGACCGCAATGAAGGGATGAGTCAATCAGATTGAAGTATACCATGGATGAAACACACAATATTCCTCTGGTACCTTGAGGCTTCCTCACCCCCCCTTATCATGTCCCTGATCCTGCCTTTTACTGAAGGCTAGGCCAGCCCATGTACACGGGTACAAATAAGAGCTCAAGACCCACAGAATCCAGGTCAGAAAAGCCCCACAGGAACATAAATTGGAGTAGTAGCGACACTTGGAGGGTAGGGGGAGTTATAGAGAGGAGGAAAGATTAAACCATAAGGAAAGGGACACAGTGGTAGGTGTAAGATATGAAAATAATAGTAATAATAATTTATAATTTATCAAGGAGTCATGAGGGTGGAAGGGTGGGAGGGAGGGTTAAAAAAGGAGCTGATGCCAAGGGCTCAAATACAATGTAAATATTTAGAAAATAATGATGGCAACATACGGACAAATATGCTTGATACAATTGGTGTGTGGATTGTTATAAGAGCTCTAAGAGCCCCTAATAAAATAATCCTTAAAAACAAAAACATCTGGGGCAGATATACTCTGCACTTTAGGGTGGTTCTGAATCAGAAATGACTGAAATTTTATGAATTTTGTTTTCTTTCTGGATGAGTGCAAGCAGCTTACAGCAAACACCCAAATTTCAGTAATTGAGTGTCAGCTTAAAATTGATTGATTCATGTTACAAGGGGATGGCATCAATCTGATGTCTATTTCATTAAGGTATATGTTTCAATGGTGTTTCCATTTCCCTTAACTTCACTAATTTCAATTTGTCCTGCATCTTTTATTGGGCCTTGTACCTATTTTATTTTTCCTTCAGAGTTCCTGAGTGATGCCAACTATGAACATGCTTGGCTATTAAGGTAGAGGTGTCTTGGAAGTTTTAATTCACCCAGATGTGCCTGAGAAGGTACTCCTATGGGATGATATCTGACAAATCAATCACTGGACACCCAGGGAGCTCAATTCTATTTTGACACACATGGCTGCTGTGAGCTGGATGCAACTGGATTGCTTCATTTGTCAAACGTGGAAGAATTTATTGTGGTATGTTCACAGTAACAGTGGTTCTCAACCTGCCTAATGCTGGGACCCTTTCATACAGTTCCTCATGTTGTGATGACCCCCCCAACCATAAAATCATTTTCGTTGCTACTTAGTAACTATTAATTTTCTCCTATTATGAATCAGGCTATCCCTGTGAAAGGGTCATTCGACCCCCCCCCCCCAAAGGGGTCATGATACACAGGTTGAGAACCACTCTTCAGGCCTAAGAGCTTGCTGTAATCTGTAGGGATAAATTCTACCCTTTGATCATAGGGCATCTATGAAAAGGATAGGGATCAATGGACTATTGTTAGTTTTAGAACAGCTTTTTAATGGTGATGATGCACTAAAGTCCAATAATAAGGAGCAAATGTAAATTCTTGGAAATAGGAATCATCTCCACTCGCAAAAGATAATAATGGGAAAGCTATTTTATCCAGAAATCATCGTAGCCCCCAAGGGAGTCTATTACTTTCCCTCGAAGCATGGTGATCTAGTAATGCTGTTGTTTACTCATAGACAAGCATCACTCTGTAGGTGAAGTCACTTGGAAGTCTCATATTTGTAAAGTTAAAAATTAATCCCAAGTTTTTAAAGATAAAAAGAAAATACACAAATTGGCCAAATTAAATGGGCCCCTGATTGTTGGGCACCAGTGAAACCTCTTATCTAACTACCCATGGTAGATGATAGACATGGATCATGAAGTTCACTTACTGCAAAATCAATCTCCAAACTAGCCAATTTGTGGTGTACTGGCTAAAGAAATTCTTCAGGAATTCAAAATGCAGGTCCAAGTCTCCTATATGGATGAATAAAGTTCCTGGCAAGTCAAGCAGATGTCCTCTTTCTGACATCCATATTCTAGGACATTGTGTCCTGTTGACCCTACAATAAATAAATAGTTTTTCTGTTTTTCTAATAAGTCCTTTCTTTACTTAAGCCTCTTCAAATTATGGAAACTATCTAGATTTCTATTATAGTCAGGGACATCCCTCAAAAAACTCTTTAGTACAGAAATATTTTTATGATTATATATAAAGTATATCATACCATTGATACATCAGATATCATGCATCTATCTACTTCTGATTAATTACTGTATTTATGATTATGTAATTATGTAATTAATTACTGTATTTATGATTCTCTTTTTAATATTTGTTATATTATGCATATAATATTATATGACTCTAGACTGACTTTCTTTTGTTTCTATAAAGGCCCCTTCACTCTTCTCAGGGTGTCATCTCCTTTGGGCATCACTGTTATTGCTAATTAAAACTTTTCTACTATAGCTGACATTTCCCCTTTTAAAATGCATATTCAATGCGTCTATTTTTAATTGTAATTATTTGTAACATTCACACCTAATATTTTATTTGTATTTACAGAAAATGAATTGTTGGTAAAAACCTAACATTTTGTCTTTTTCCCTGAAATTTGGCATTGAAAATTGTAAAACGTCTAATATCTACAACTGCCATTGTGTCAAAGCATAGGACTTGATTGATATTTCTTGATGACTTGGATAAAGTTGGCCATTTGTTTAGTAAAAAGTTGTATCTCAGACACTAGGCTTGAAAGCTTTTTTACTCAAAAAAGCAGATGAAATTTTCAGAAATAACTTGCCTATTCAAACCTGTCTCCCAATCTACCTTCATTACTGACAATGTTGTTAATCAGAAATAAAATTTAGATTTCACACATTGTCCTGATTCTTTTGCCTGCTCTTTATGGTAAAAATTGGGGTTCTTTTGGTTTTGTTTTTCTTTTCAATCATTTTGTTTTGTTTTTAGTGAAACAGTTTTATTGGCATATATTTCTCTTGTCATACAACACAATATTTCAATCTTATTAACAAGAATTGCAGACTCATCGCCACAATGTTAGATCACTTACTTTTTTCTTGTATTCACTGTGTTCAGCTCCCAACCTCTCCCAACCTTCCCTGCCATGCGCCCGAGAAGCCACAATTGGTGTCACTGTCTCTACAGCTCTACCCATCTCGGGTTTCTAATACAGAAAAACATAGGAACCAAAATACAGGAAAAGTACCCCAAATAAAAATCAACTGTCCTCTGTATGATAGAAGACAATTCAAATCCCTCGTCTGTGGTCAGAATTGATGCAAGGGAAGCTTAATTCATTTGTTGGCATTTCATATGGAACTTAGGCTGCCTCTGTTATCCACAGCCTTCCAAAATTCAAGTGCTCTTAATTTAAAGCTCTGATACCATTTCCTCTGCTGTGTTTGGGTTTTGTCATTCACATCCTTGGATCATATTTGCTAACTATTCTCAAACTTTAATTATAATATTTTCAATAAAATTGATAGAAGCATTATGTGACAACAGTTGTATAGTTTATATACAACTTGTTTTGAATCGTTTTCTGTTTTATCTACAGTGCGTGTCTAACTTTTAAGCAACGTTTTGTTGTTCATTGCCATTAAGTCAGGATCTAATGATGGCATGTGCAACAGACAACAAACACACAAAGCTATGCTCAGTCTTGTTCCATCCTTACAATCGGCAGTGTGTTTGCATCAAGTGCTGTCAACCTTGCCCATTTTGGAGCCCCTCTCAACCCAGGACATTCCTTTTCCTGAGCTACCTTGGATATTATTTTGTTGCCATTCTTAGGGTTTTAATTGGTTGATTTTTGGAAGTAGGTAGTCCGCCCTTTATTTTTAGTCTGTCTTAATTTAGAAGATCTAGTGATACTGAACCCCCAGGGGTGAACCTGCTGGTATGTGAAATAGCTTCCAGCATCTTGGACACTTGCAAACTTTTACAGTAGAACAATCTGTTACAAAGGCAGTGGTTGAAAACAGTCAACAGATTGCAACGACAACTATTGTACTTAATGTTTCACGCGTGTTGGTTATTGATATCTAATATGGTATCCGAGATACGTTTTGAACAGAAAAAGACTTTAAAAGAAAAAAGTTTACATAATTCAATTTATTGACATAAAAAAGAGTTCCTCCTGACATTTAAAAAAAAGTTTAAAACTACTATGGGACACATCTCCAAAATATCCATTAGAGGAATCTAATAGCTTTAAATGAGATTTAAAATATTCGTTCACAAAAGAGTCATTAAAATTTCAGAAAATAAATTTGGTTTGAGAAAAAATATATAAAAATTTCATTCCCTAAGTGATCTTTATAAAAGTAGTTAATGCTGAAGTAAAATGAAATGTTCAATTATGAAGTTAGTTTTATGGTCTGTATCACCACTTGATAAAGGCATTTTATAGACCTTTTGGGTTTTATTCAGAGTATATAAGGGGAAAATATAATATTTTTCAAAAGAACTTATAGTGCTTAAAAATACTACAAGGCATTTTATAACAAGGGCACATCAAATGATCTGATGAATATCATACTGTTCAGACCATGGTTTACCTTTCATATTATATTAAAGCTATGCTCTTTAATATTTTTAAATGTGTATATTATATATACCTATCATATTGGTTTTAACACTTCTGTTAAAGTGAATTCTCTTAGATATTTAGTGAGTGAGCAATATTTGAGTTGAAACTCTGTCATCTTTGACTATTATTATGGACTTTTAGATCCTAACTTCCCACCCTCCCAATATTTCAGCAGGTCAGATGTGATTTTCACTTTCTAAATGGAAATATGTTTTATCCATAAAGCATAGAGGTGAATGAAACTGAGTTTTATGTCTGGTCACACAGTTCCTACATCATCTAAGAGAAATGTAGTGCAAACTATAATACAGCTGCATCAAACACATATCAGCACTCACGTGGGCTCAACCATCAAGGTAAGCACAGACACTAAAGGCATCTGGGATAGTTAATGTTTATTGTGCCAACCTGGCCAATAAGCACAGGTGGGGTTAATCGAAGGGTGGAGGGAAAATTGGCTCGGTGAGCCTCACCTTTCTAGTTCTCGTGCCTCTTGCTTTCTGATGGTTGCACCAGGGTGCAGCTGCTTTAGCCAGTTTCCTGCTTCAGCTGGGAAGGCTCACTTCCTGCAAGACATCTCCTAGGAGAAGCCATATGGACCTACCCCAATTCAGCCCTGGGTATTGGAGTAGCCATGTGGAGACCCCCGCCAGTGCTGAGATGCTTATAAGTTCACTGATTCTGCTTTCCTCCTGCAGTCTGCATCACTGTGTGTGTTTTGTGAGATGGAAGAGGACTTTATGGATTGGTGTTGGACATATGGGCTAATGTTAGACTTGTGAGTTTGGGCAGCACTGGGTTGGGATGTTTTCTTGATGAACACTTAACCTTTTTATATTAAAAAAAAAACTCTCTCTTATACATGAGCTTCTGTAGATTAGTTTCTCTAAAGTACCCAGAGTAACACAGCATCTGAGCAGCCATGTTCACCCTAGTGGACTGAATAAAGGGAAGATACTGGATGAGTGATCAGAACATTAATAGAGTACTATTGCATTGTTCTAACTGCATTGTATTAGCACAGGACACCCTATGTTTCTCAAAAAGAGCAGTTATAACAAAAAGAATAAATCGGATGCAAATAAACTGTGTGGCAAACATTGCTAGCTTAAAGACCAAGGCAAGTTCAGAATTTTAATAGTAAAAATGGTTTATTGAACTCTTTTCTATCAATCAAGTGATATATTTAGGCACTCAACATTCCGTAGATTTCTGATTAACTCATAAAATATGGTTTTCTAAAAGTCCTCTATTCAAACATGATAATTGTAGAGATGTTCAGGACCAGACAGTGCATAATATCTTTCTGATATTGACCTGACTTTATGGATCCTTATAATAAAAGTACTCTAACTAATGAATTTATGAGTAGTCATGGCTATTATCCTTAGGCGGTCCAAGGCTATGAGTCTTTAAGCTGACAGACTGACACGTCATGCTTCAGGAGAGCAGCTGGCAGATTCATCCCAACATTCTACTGGTTTGCAGTGGAGTACTTTAACCAAAGCACTACCGAGTCTTGTCAGAAATATAAATATGTAAATGCAATCCTACTTGCTCTGATCAGCAATCTGAAAACAAAAATTATGTTAAAACATTTGTGGCAACGCTACCTACCAATCAAATTTTTTAAAGATATCATGGAAGAAAGCACCACATATTAAAGGACTCAAATTGCATGACACAGTGAACCAATTTAAATCAAAGCAAAGGGAAAGAGATATTACAGGGTGAGTGAACCTATGTAGAGGAGGCTTCCAGAGGGATGCAGTTCATACTATCTGAATTCTGTGCTGCACCATGTGCACATGCCTGTTCCTCTTCCTTCTGCATCAGCCTTCCCTGCTGAAGATGCAATGTTGAGGACCTCAGGTGACCGTGAGATGCCACAGAGGATGAAGGTGTCTTAAAGTACAGCACACTGGCTCAATTGTAGGGAAACAGGAGCAAGTCTCGATGGTGACAACTGTGAATTGTAGATAACCCTGATGAGCAGCTAACGATTGTTCTGCTGTATCTTTGGCAGAAGACAGAGTGGATGCTATTATTAGGTAATCTGTTTAGTTATGTCATAATTGCTTATTTGGAAGTGATCTGTGTTTTTCACTTACTTCAACCATTATTTCCTTCATATAACCGATACTAATTTATTTCTTAGGTCATTCTTAGCTGAACAAATTACAAGCAATGCAAGTCCATTACTGTTAAGCGTATTCTGGCTCACATTGACCCATTACAATGGAGTAGAACCATCCCATAGGGTTGAACACAGCTGTACATTTTTACTGAAGCAGAATGCCTCCTCTTTCTTGCACAGAGCAAGTGTTGGGATTGAACTGAGATCTTATACTTAGCAGCCCAGGGATTTACCCACTGTTCCACCACACCCATAGTTCTATTACTTTATTTTCATCTTCTAAGTTTCTTTGTCTAACCCTTGAGGTGCACTGGTGTCTCACAAACTATATACTACTTATACTTCATACTTAGTTCCAAATGTTTATTTGTTCTTCTTACAGAATTATCTTATAGCCTATACCAGAATTGAATGTTCTTAGATATTTTAGAAAATGCAGTTTAAAATGTGAAATTGACAACTCGTTGCCATTCATTTGATTCTGATTCATAGAGACATACAGAACAGAGAAGAACTTCCCCACAGGGTTTCCAAGAGTGTAACCCTTTAGTGAATCTGACTGCCATGCCTTTCACTCGCAGAGCCACTGATGCCTTTCACTCAGAGGCGCTGATGCCTTTCACTCAGAGCCGCTGATGCCTTTCACTCGCAGAGCCGTTGGTGGGTTTGGAACAGCAACCTTTCAGTTAGCACCAAGCAGTTAACCACTTTCCCACCTGAGCGCCTCCCAGGCGTCTAAGAGATTATAGTTGACACTTTGAATAACTGCCACTGTTGCTGCTTCTCAACACTTTGCCTTCAACATGGAAATCGGTGCAACCTCCTTCTAACACCTCCAGACTCTTCACCCTACAGTGACCTATTTTTATAAGTACAGAAATACATACTCAAGTGTTGGTAGGGTGAGCTTCTCTTACTTTGTCTAAACACTTACAGATTGAAAATGTCAATAAAGCCTTTTGAAGTGTTTTCAGAAACTCTTAAAGGAGCACAAAGCAAATGCGTGCAGGGATTTTCAACTAGCCACTGCTGCCAGTGGTTTGACTATTTGACTTTCCAGAGTGGGAAGAGATAGCTGACATTCCTCGCCCTTCTCCCCCCTTTAGGGAGAAAAATCCATGATGTCTGAAACAAATATCTAGAAATAATGAGTGCAAAATAGTGGAGACAATTGCAGATAATTGTATTACCGTTCTCCAAGAGTACTCATCTGCATATACTAACTAAATTCCAAATAGAAATGTTGCCATTAATATAGCCTAAACATATAGAAGCCTTCTTAATCTTCTATTTTAAGTTCATTTTATCTAGCTTTTTGTCAGACACTAAAGCTAATATCCATGATATAATTTATATGTCTATTTCTCAGGGCATTTACTACAGGAGGATGGACTTCCCTATGTATGCTACAAACATGGAGGGTGCTAAAGACAATGACTTTAACCTTGAAATAAATTCTACCTGTCACAAACTGTAGTAGTGGTCATGGTATGTCATTTAACCCACACATCAGTTTTGTAATATATGTCTCATTATCCTCATTTTACAGCTAGTTAACTGCGACTCATAAAATTAGATACTTGATAGCAGAACTAATGAGTGACAAAACTAGAAAAAAAATTCTAAGCTATTTTCAGAGGCTCTATTTTTCTATTCCTAAATGCTACCTCGGTTAATAAAATTTGGGTCATTCTGTCCATGTGCACTGTTTATGTTACTATTTCAGTAACTAGTTCTTTCTATAAGAAGTAATAGATATACACAGCAAAAATATCCGTACACCATTCCTGCCATTCTATTATAGAACTTTGTTTTATATTTATTTATAGAACAATGAAAAGATAAAATTTAATGAATCCCAATATACCTGTCACCAAGTGTAATATCTATCAATTAATGGATACACTTGGTTACAGTTTTTAAAAAAATCACTGCTATTGAGTGACCCTAGAGGACAGAGGAGAATTGCCTGATAGTATCTCCAAAGATGTGCCTTTTTATAAAAACAGACTGCTGTATCTTCTCACATAGAGAAGCTGTCATTCAAACACTGATATTTTTGTTAGCAGTACATTTGATTTCTTAAAGTAAATTCCAACCCAACATTCTTGTCTCCACAACTTTTTCATAATTATTAGTTTCTATTGGTAAAACAGAAGAAATCATCTTAACAAATTAATTTGAATGAATATTTCATCCACATTAGTAAGAGAGAATTTTTTTGTCTGGGTTGCCTAGATATATAAATTTATAGACACTCATATGTATATAAAATAGCTTTATATAAAGAGTAATTGCACATTTTGAAAACAGCCCAACTCAGTCTTGATCAAGTCCACAAGTCTTATATTAACCCATATGTCCGATACTAACCTATAAGACCTCTTCAGACTCATGAAACACATGTAATGATACCAAATGCAGGAAGATCACAGGCCAGTGGGTGGGAAGTGTTCTGGATCCAGTGGCATTGTAAGCATCTCAGTGCTGACAGGGGTCTCTATGTGGCTTCTCCAGCTCAGGGCACTAGTGTAGCTTCATGTGTCTTCTCAGCTGGAATGTCTCCCAGGTATTCTGTGTGTTCTGCCTATAGTAAGCTATTTATCTCCGTAGCACCCCCAAAGGAGGTCATCAAGCTGAGACCTGATTGACAGGCTAAACTCCACTCCTTTACTCTTAATCCTCTCAAATTGACAATAGATTATGTAACTACCCCAGACCACCCCTTATCAATTTGCCACTTTCACACAACCCTTTAGTCATATATAAAATTTACAAACAAAAAATAATAAAATCATATCTGTACTTAAGAAGGTAAAACTAAAATGTACACAATTCAAAATATGTGCCACTCTCAATTAATCACAACATTCTATAATTGAACAAAACAAAAATATTCTATATTTATGTGAAACCTATACCATAATCCTATACACATATTCCTATGAATATATTCCTCCAACTCTGAAAGGTTGTAAGCCAGGCACTTTATGTTTTTAAACACCCCATTTTGGGTATCCAATTTCTATACTGCTCACTTATATCAACCCAGTGCTCTGAGGAGACAATCTTATTCTTTATGTGAAGAATCTTCATTCCAGTTGGAATCTGGTAAAGTCCACACCCATAGGCAAAGTCAAATTAGGACAGGCCATCCATAAAGTCTGCAGCAACATGCATGAGTCAACAGGCTGAAAATCTTCTCTTCATCTGAGTGGGTTCTGGTCAACTCAGTATGAACTGACTTACTTAGCCTCACCAGGGTGCCCATCGGTCTCATCGCATCTAGACCATGGACACACTCACAAATTCTTAACAACCCTAGTCCCCTTGTGCTAGGTCACAAACTTCAGACCAATTATCCTGCTCTACTCTTCTCCTCTAGTTCCTGTAAACCAGATCCACAGGTGTCAGTGGCCCAACTCAACCCATCTCTTTATTGCTGCATTTCTCCCACTTCCACTCAACAAGTGCATTCAGGTGGTCAAGTAGCAAGTATTTAAGCTTGCCCAAGACTTCCTTTAATTATTGAGTCCTAGAGAGGAGTTTTCTTCATGGTTCCAGATTTTTCCAGCTTCTGATGAGAACCACTAATTCAAGATTCAAAAAGCCAGAGATCCTCTTTCTTCAATCTGTCAACAGCCCCCAGGCAAGTCTCCTGGGATGCAAAGGTCCTAAGTACTCCAAAGCACTGGTTTGGGCTAATCTTTTCAGCGTCATCTTTGTCTTAAACCCATTTAAAGATCAAAATGTAATGGCTCAAGGCAAGTGGGCTTATATGCTCTCTATTGTCATACTTCCAATAGTCATTTCTATCAATCATTATATCAACAATTATAAGAAGAAATCAGTATAAACAAAGTAGAATCAGATAAAAAATTCAATTCTTATGAGTCAGGTTCAATCTTTATTTAGCTTACCTTAATCCTTATCTACATTATTTAATTGATACAAATATATGGGATTAGCCCTCTGACAGCATCAAGCTAGATCCAGGCTTTTTGTGAGTCGTTTTGACCTTCTGTCAGCCATTTTCTCTAAGGAGCATGGTTTCTGAGAAATTCAAGGGATGATTTCTACCCCTGAGCTCAAAATATACATTAACATTCATTTCCCTCATTTCACATAGGAATAAGGAAAAACAACAGCCAAATAAAATAATCAAAACTTTTAATCAAACTTTAACTTCCCATATGCTTTCCAGAAATCAACCCAGTAAAATGCATAGACAAATCAGACCTCTGGCTAGCCAAATAAGAAAAACTACCACAAGGAAGAGATAAAAAAAAAATCCACTGTCCATCTTTTTGTTTCTCAAGTACCCCACTCCCAAGGTACCATAATGTGTAAATCTGGGTGACTAGAGAAACAAATTCAGACATATGTGTACAACAAAGAGCTTTATATAAAGCGTAATTGTACATTTTGAAAATATCCTACCCCAGTCCAGATCAAGTCTGTAAGTCCGATATTAGTCCATATGTCTGAAACCAATCTATAAAGTCCTCTTCAGACTCATGAAACACATGCAATGACACTTAACTTGGAAGATCACAAACCAGTGGGTGGGAAGGTTTGTGGATCCAGTGGCATTGTAAGCATCTCAGCACTGGCAGGGGTCTTCACGTGGCTCCTCTAGCTCAGGGCACTAGCAGGGCACTAGTGTAGCTCCATGTGCCTCCTCAGCTGGGATGTCTCCCATGGAGTCTGCTTGTGTCCCGCCTCTAGTGAGCTGTTTATCACCTTAACACCGCCAATGAGGTCATTAAGCTGTGACCTGGTTGACAGGCTGAACTCCACTCCTTTACTTTTAATGTTCTCAAATTGACAATCAATTATGGTATGAACACAAGACTAATACCTTGAAAAGGAAATCATGTTTGGCAAAGCAGAACAGCTAAGGGGTTCATCTGTCCTAGATTCCCTGTGTTTCCACATCCCTACTGCACCGCTGTACATCCTCTGGTATAACCAGGTCCGCAAGGTAGAATTGGGGTCATGATAATTGGGAGGGGAGGAAGCGTTCAGGAACTAGAGGAAGGTTTTGAGTTTCATTGTTGCTACACTGAACCCTGAGTGACTTATCTACCTCCCCACTACCCCTCTGGAAGGGATGTCCAGCTGTCTACAGATGGCCATTGGGTCCCCATCACGCACTCCCCCTCATTCACGGTAATGTGATTCTCACCACCACCCCGCCTTTGTTGTTTGAGACCTGGTCTCCTCTGCCCTTCATGATCACTTATGTTGGTGTGCTGCTTCCTGGTGGGCTTTGTTGCTTCTGGGCTAGATGGCCGCTTGTTTGCTTTCAAGCCTTTAAGTCCCCAGACGGTATATCTCTCAGTAGCCAGGCACCATCAGCCTTCTTCACCACACTTGCTTATGCACACATTCATCTTCAGCATTTATGTGAGGAAGGTGATCACTCAATGATGGTTTTTGTTTCTTGGTGTCTGCTACCTGGTCCAATCAACACCTTGTATTCGTTTAGGCTGTGTTCTTCTTCTCTGTGGGCTTTGTTGCTTCTGAGCTAGATGGCCGCTTGTTTGCCTTCAAGCCTTTAAGACCCCAGATGCTATATCTTTTTGATAGCCGGGCACCATCAGCTTTCTTCACCACGTTTGCTTACACACACATCTGTCTTCAGTGATCATGTTGGGAAGGTAGGTATCATGCAATGACCGTTTAGCTGGGTGAGGTGCTATTGTATTGGGGGAGTATGCGTGAGGAGGCCCAATGTCCATCTGCTACCCTACTACTGAACTTATAAATATATGCACATAAGTTTACTTCCCCCATAATCATAAATATATTTACATATGTACATGCCTGTATTTAGGCTTCTCTGTATGCACTTTGCCTCCTACTCCTTTCCTCTATTTCCTTTCGCTTTCCTCCCGACCCATTACCATGTTCAGCCTTCATTCTGGTTTCAGTAATTCCTCTCAGTTACCTTGCTCTTGGTCACTCCCTACCAGTCCTTCCATCCCCTCCCTCCTCTGGTTTTGAACCACTCACTGTTCCCTTGTCCCTGTGTTGGCCAACACCTCCTCCCTTCCCCTACCTCCCACGCTCTCATGTCTCTCCAGGACTGTTGGTCCTGTTATTTTTTCTCTCATTGTTTGTCTAGCCTAGCTTGTCTAGGTGGACCTTCTGATACAGTAATATGCGAATACAAATACAGATGACTTTGACAGCACCCAAGTGGCACATATGAACATGGCTTCGACAGCAGCAACACCGACACACTGATAATCAGAAAAGCCACTAACATACAAAATTTACTAGGTAAAAAAAAAAGACAAAACAAAAAGATAGCAAAAAAAAAAAACCCAAAACAAACAACTTGCTAGTAGTTCAAGGTCTCTGTGTTGGCCTTTAGAGTGTTCTCCAGATGAAACTTGTGTGATGCCATGTCCTGGCCCCAAAGTCCATCCTTTATACTCCCCCGGGATTTCTTTGCTCGGCTTCCCCCACTGCTCCTTTGCAAGCCCCCAGTGTTTGCCTCAGTGTGGTGGGGTCAGCTCAGTCGCACATCCCCCACTATGTCTCAAGTGCTGTCCCGTGTAGGGCCATGGGTTGGTGCAAGGTGTCGCATCTCGCAGTGTGGCCAGCTGTATGGTCCTCTCTGTACGATGGGCCCAGGTGTACTCCGCTATGTCCTTTCTCCTTCCTTTGTTTCAGCTTCCTACTGGATGTGGTGTGGTGGGTCAGTTCCTTTCCCATACCAGACGATCTATTTTCATTTTCTGTGGTATTCCCTTCGAATGTGGGGGTTGGGCTAATTCTGGTTTGGGCCAGCGTATGGTCCAGCCTCTTTGTGTATTCCTCCGTACTTTACGTTGCCCTCCTTGTTTGGTGTGTTGTGGTGGGGTCCGTATGCATGTTCCAATTCTGTGGGGACACAACCAGAACTCTCCCCCGGGTAGGTTAGTACCCTGTTCCCCCCATACCATCCACTCGGATTCTCCCCATCCTTAAAAAATACTGAAAAATCACAATTTTTTATGTTGATAATACTTATTAATGTCTATCCCACAATAAATAAAAATTGAATACATATTTTAAGTTTATATCAAGCAATTATTAACAATTTCATCTTTTTCCAGACATTATACGTGCTTAGGAAATATAATGCTTTAATAAAACTATCTCTACAAAATATTGGCAAAAGCCAACACTGACGATTCATACTGCTGTAGAGCAAATTCCAGCTCACAGTGACCCCAAAGGCCTGCCCCTGTGGGTATCTGGGACTATAACGCTTTATCTGGGTAGAAATCCTACCTGCCTCCCACAGAGGGCAAGTCACCCCACCGGGGCTCATAGCTTTGTGAATCTTCTTTCGCTGGTCATCATCTGTTCGTGGTATTTGTAAAATTTCTGTCTGCTATGATTTTTCTCAATATAAATACATATTCAATCCTTATTTATTTTTACCTGTAGTTCTATATTTTCCATTGAAATTTAACCGTCCAACTCAAAAACTTTCCAGAGTCTTAATACTAGCATTTGTCCTTGTGTTAAAATATGCGTTGGCTTTTTGTTTAAAGGGAGTATGTACACCAGGCAGAACGCTGGTTTTGCTGTTAGGTAAGCGTTAACCTAATAACTACTAAAGACAATTGGCTCAAAGCCACCAATTGTTCCCTGGGAGAAAGATCAGGATGTCTGCTCCCCTAAAGATTTACAACCACGGAAGCACTCGCCACGTGTCCCAACGTGCTCAATACCACCGTGTCAAGGGATGCTGAAACATCCAGACGGGCTGCAAAAACAAATGCCTACACTTTCTCCTGGATTATGTGCTATCATACAGGTGTTGTGCATTGCCAGGGAGATACTTTTTTCCCCCCACACACAGTGAAGAGGGAGCAGTAGGCCAAATATGTTTGGGAGCCTAGGTCCTATGGGGTTATTAAGAATTAGAATGGACTCCATGGCAGTGCATTTCTCAAACACATAAGAGAGATAATAGCTAGATACACCAAAGAGATAATAGATAGACACACCAGAGTGATGCTAGATAGACACACCAGAGAGAGAAAAAAAAATACTACGTGGATACACCAAAGAGATACCAAATAGATACACCAGAAAGAGAGATACTGGAGAGACACACCAGAGAGATACTAGATAGACACACCAGATACTAGGTAGACACAGCAGAGAAAGGCTACATAGATATGCCAGAGAGAGACTACAGAGATAAACCAGAGATATACAAGAGAGATGAACCAGATAGATACTAGAGAGATATTCCAGAGAGAGAGATACTAGATAGATACACCAGAGAGATGCTACATTGATGCCCTAGAGAGATACTAGAGAGATAAATACACCAGAGAAATACTAGAGAGCTACACTAGAAAGATACTAGAGAGATACACCAGAGAGAGAGCAATACTAGATGGATACACCAGAGAGAGAGAGAGATACTAGATAGATACACTATATATAGATACTAGATAGATATTCCAGAGAGAGAGATACTAGATAGATACACCAGAGAGAAATACTAGATAGATACTCCAGAGAGAGAGAGAGAGAGAGAGAGAGAGAGAGAGAGAGAGAGAGAGAGAGAGAGAGAGAGAGATACTAGATACTCCAGAGAGATCCTAGATAGACACACCAGAAAGATACTAGATGGATACTCCAGAGAGAGAGAGAGATACTAGATAGATAAGATAGATACTCCAGAGAGAGGGAGATACTAGATAGATTCTCCAGACAGATCCTAGATAGACACACCAGAAATATACTATATCGATCTCCAGAGAGATACGAGATAGACACACCACAGTGATCCGAGAGAGCAGACGTCTCTAGCTCAGAGAAGTAGATGGGTTTTACAATATTAACCTTTCTATTCAAATTTATCTTCTGTATAGACTATGTTTAATCATGTAGCTACGTATTTAGAGTTGCACAATGTTTTGATTTTTATCCTTGCTCTTCACGTAGAAAATCCTATGCTAGTCTTTGTCAAAATTTTCATGATATTATTTTCAATAAAACCAATAGATATAAGATGCAACAATGAGTTTCTTTCATATAGAACTGTTGGCTTTCTGGCTTCATACAAGAGAAGTGCTTTCTCATATTTGCTTCTGAATCAAACATTCTACAATATATTTTTGATTAAACTAAAATGTAAAAACTTAAGTTGAGGAAATATAAGTCTTTAAAACTGAGAGAATATTATATTTGTCTTTTCAGATAACTGTGTATATTCTATGATACTACTTTAGTCCTAACAAATTAATTTCCTAAAGATTAGTTTCAGTTGAAAACCTAGCCAAAATAAGTGAAATTTATGTGGTTTGTTATATGTATATGCATTGCTCTGCCTTGCATGGTAATGCATTCTGAGACATGAGCTATGATTTAGATTCATTTCATTATTCAATCATCCACATTTTCAAATCTTTACATAATATTAAAATTATGCTAATTTTTTGCTACCCAACTCTTTCAAAAAGTCATTGAATATTGTGAACCTATCAAAATCACAGTAGAGAATCCAAAGTTTCCAGAATTATTATTTAAGGTTTGTTAGCTCAAATTTCAATTATTATTTTTTAACAAATTTTCTTAAATATTTTCCATGGAAAATTTGGATTTCCTTCCTTTTGAGCCCTCTCTGCCAGTTGCTCAAATCTGAATAACTAGAAGTTGACATCAGCTGGTCTTTCAAGTTAAAGTTGTTCCCCTTGTTCAAAATAGCTCACCACCAATAAAAGCACAGCAGTAAAGACAAATATGACCATTTAACATGCCATAAAATGACTTTATCAATGCTTTTACTATTTTTTTTGCTATTGTTTGAAATGAACTTGTTTGTCACAGACTCCATGTCCACTTCAGTTTCACTTCCTCCTTTTTTCTTTAAGCCCCTCAGACCACTGTTTAGGTTTGAGGGCTAAGGAATCTGGAGGGAACTTTTACATTTTTTTACATATATCTTCTGAAAAGGAATATTGGGGTGAAGTAAAATGAACAATTGTCACTTCCCTGGGGCACTGTCCAGGAAGAGGTGGGCTGCCAATTGCAAGGTAGACAGTTTACACTCAAGAGCAACTCCCCAGGAGACTGGGAAGGCTAACTGCTCCCATCATGATTCACAGTTGGGAAATCCTATATTAAGGTATGATAAATCAGAATGCATTCAATGACAGTGGTTTTGGATTATTGCTCCATTGATGACATTGGTAAATGAAATGTGTTTTAATCAATACTGATTAGCACTCAATGTGAAAGACACAAAAATCCTCGCAACTTTCCCACTTTGTCACTTCATAATAAACATAGAGAACGTGAAAGTTGTGTAGAGTTTTATCTTGCTTAGATCCACAATGAATGCTCATGGAATTAGCAATCAAAAAATAATAGACTACTAATGTTATTGGATGAAAATGCTGCATAAGACTTCTTTAATGTGTGGAGGAACAAGGATGCTAGTTTGAGGGCTAAGGTGAGCCTGAGCCAAGTCGTCATATTTTCAATAGCTTCATATGCTTGTCACTGTTAGACATGAAATAAAGAAGATAAGAGTTGAAAATACCACAGGCGTCCAAAACAACCAACAGATCTGTTGGATGAATGAGAGCCAGGGTTTTTCTTAGCAGTGAGGACAACGAGACTTTTTCTCACATATTTGGAACACGTTATGAGGGGAAGCTGGTGCCTGGAGACGGACATCATGCTTGGTAAAGTGGAGGTGCAGTGAAACAGAGAAAGACCCATTGTTACAGTGGCAAAAACAATGAAATCAAACATGCCAATAATCATAAAGCCAGTAAGAGGCCGGACAGCGCTTCATTCTGTTGTAGCTAAGGCTCGAAGCCATCCTGACCGCACCTGACAACAATAGTAAAGTCGGAGGCTATTGTCTTAATTTCTAGTACAATGTCAAAAGTTTAGGGCAGCATCATATTGTCTACCTCAATGAAATGTCAATTGAGTGAAAAAGGGAAAGCAACAGTTGTGCTGTTGAGACCTCTTCACCCCCGTGAAATGTCTTGGGTTTGTTTTGTTTTTGATGCCTTCTTGGGTTATCTTTGACATCTGGATGGGCACCCTGAAGCGCATTCATTTTGCTTTTTGCCAGTTAAGGAATTGTAAGTTTTATTTCCTCTGCTAGATAATCTTTTACAAATATATATGCTCCTAGGATTGTCTGTAGGGACATTGAAAGGTTTAGGGGAGAATAGGATTAAAAGATAACGCATCTCAGATTTCATTTTGCTTTAACTTGGAGAGTCCATAAATAATGTGCTGGATAAATACTTTAAAATGCACAAAACTGATGTATTTTGATCTTGTATAAATCAGGTTTTATAGCGGGTAACTCCTATGTTAAAGCAATTACTTTCTATTGTTTAGGTATAATTTTAGCACTTTGATAGAAAATTTTAACATTGTGCACTTTGATCATCTACTAAATTTGAGGTGAATATATTCCATCCCTTTTTAGGAGAATTGAGAAATCCAGGACTCTGAGCTCTATTTCCGTCTCTACTGTGCTCCTTTATCTGAGATAAATAACTTCAATTACGTAATGAGAAAATGGTCACATTAAGGCAAATAATTCCGGTGAAAGACGTAGCATACTCCTGTTAAGTGCAGAAAATGGTGAAAGCAATCAGGCTGCTGATGACAGCTTAGCCAAGGGTGGTAATCCCTACTTCATCAACTACGCTTAAACAACTGGGTTTACGTTTCCTCCCAAGCACTTTGCACATGTCAGAGCACACATTAGTGAAGTCTGAATTTCAGCGTGAGGCTCCATGTGTCCTGTAATAGCATGCATTTGCTAGCTGTAGCCAAAAAAGCAGGCTTCCATCAGGGACTCTGAAACTCTTCATTTACATAAGAATGGGAAGTTAATTGTGTTACAGATATTCTGGTTTCCCCATGGAGTTCATTAAGCATGCTGAACATGCTGAGATTATAACTTAACTGTCACTTCTGAGAAATTGGGAAAATTCAACCTGAGATACAACACGGTTGGCAATAACAAGCATGATTTAATGTATACTAGGACATCTCTCTGAATCAGAGATGGTCTTCCATGGAAATGTATAATCTTTCTTATTTCTGTATCCAATGCTAAACATGGGGGATGAAATAATACAAAAGTCTTTTCACCTGGCCTGTTCCTGTTCCTAAAAACCTGGGCACATTATCCAC